>NC_046002.1:7684846-7794937 GCF_010909765.2 Amblyraja radiata | reverse complement strand
CATGCTGTCCAACATAGAAACATAGAAAATAGGTGCAGGAGTAGGCCATTCGGCCCTTCGAGCCTGCACCGCCATTCAATATGATCATGGTTGATCATCCAACTCAGTATCTTGTACCTGCCTTCTCTCCATACCCCCTGATCCCTTTAGCCACAAGGGCCACATCTAACTCCCTCTTAAATATAGTCAATGAACTGGCCTCAACTACCTCCTGTGGCAGAGAATTCCACAGATTCACCGTAGCCTACTTCCTTCGCTCCATAGATGCTGCTGCACCCGCTGAGTTTCTCCAGCACTTTTGTCTACCTCCACAGATTCACCACTCTCTGTGTGAAAAATGTTTTTCTCATCTCGGTCCTAAAAGACTTCCCCCTTATCCTTAGGCCAGTTCATTGGCTATATTTAAGAGGGAGTTAGATGTGGCCCTTGTGGCTAAAGGGATCAGGGGGTATGGAGAGAAGGCAGGTACAGAATACTGAGTTGGATGATCAGCCATGATCATATTGAATGGCGGTGCAGGCTCGAAGGGCCGAATGGCCTACTCCTGCACCTATTTTCTATGTTTAAACTGTGACCCCTTGTTCTGGACTTCCCCAACATTGGGAACAATCTTCCTGCACCTAGCCTGTCCAACCCCTTAAGAACTGGCAACACTATATGTTATAGGTGGACAAAAATGCTGGAGAAACTCAGCAGGTGAGGCAGCATCTGTGGAGCGAAGGAATAGGTGCCGTTTCGGGTTGAGACCCTTCTTCAGATGTCTCGACCCGAAACATCACCCATTCCCTCGCTGCATAGATGCTGCTGCACCCGCTGAGTTTCTCCAGCATTTTTGTCTACCTTTGATTTTTCCCAGCATCTGCAGTTCTTTCTTAAATATGTTATTGTGATTGTGATATAAAAATGTTTGCGAATGTTACACATTATCGGGGCAATATTCAAAGTGTATCACTCCCAGTATATAGCATGAGACCACACTCGGCGTTTAAGAAGCATTTAGACAGAATCATGGGTGGTCGGGAGATATGGGGAGAAGGCAGGAACGGGGTACTGATTGGGGATGATCAGCCATGATCACATTGAATGGCGGTGCTGGCTCGAAGGGCCGAATGCACCTATTGTCTATTGAAAAGATTTAATAGGAATCTGAGGGGTAGTTGAGGCGGGGACTATCGAAACAGTTAGGCAGGTACATGGATAGGGCGGGTTTAGAGGGATATGGGCCAAACGCAGGCCGGTGGGACCTAGTGTAGATGGGGCATTGTGGCTAGGGTGGGCAAGTTCGGCCGAAGGGCCTGTTTCCATGCTCTATGACTGAACTGTGGGCAGTTCTGGTCACCCAATTACAGAAAGGATAGCAATAAGTTGAAAATGGTGCAGAAGTGATTCACCAGGGTGTTACCTGGGCCTCAGGTGTATATACTCCAAAGAAGTCACTATATATATATATAAATATATAGGGACGCCAGATGGCACAATGGGCTAAGTGTTCGGCTGGCAACCGGAAGGTAGCCGGTTCGAATCCCGCTTGGAGTGCATACTGTCGTTGTGTCCTTGGGCAAGACACTTCACCCACCTTTGCCTGTGTGTGAATGTGTGTGAGTGATTGGTGGTGGTCGGAGGGGCCGTAGGCGCAGATTGGCAGCCACGCTTCCGTCAGTCTGCCCCAGGGCAGCTGTGGCTACAGAAGTAGCTTACCACCACCGAGTGTGACTGAGGAGTGAATGAATAATGCGATGTAAAGCGCCTTGAGTATTAGAAAGGCGCTATATAAATCCCATCCATTATTATTATTATTGGAGAGGTTGTGTAGGCCGGGACTTTTTTTTTGGAGTGTCGTAGGCTGAGGGAACAATTTTGTTCCCTGAAGGTTGAAGGATTCTAAAGCTAGAGGGCATAGAGTTCAGGCAGAGATTTTAAAATAGGACAGAGTGCTGGAGTGACTCAGCGGGTCAGGCAGCATCTGTGGGGAACATGGATAGGTGACGTTTCACAGAGTGCTGGAGTAACTCAGCGGGTCAGGCAGCATCTGTGGAGAACATGGATAGGTGACGTTTCACAGAGTGCTGGAGTAACTCAGCGGGTCAGGCAGCATCTGTGGAGAACATGGATAGGTGACGTTTCACAGAGTGCTGGAGTAACTCAGCGGGTCGGACAGCATCCGAGGAGAATTCATATCTCATTGAAACATATAAGATTGTTAAGGGTTTGGACACGCTAGGGGCAGGAAACATGTTACCGATGTTGGGGGAGTCCAGAACCAGTGGCCACACAGTTTAAGAATAAGGAATAAGCCATTTGGACCGGAGACGAGGAAACACTTTTTCTCAGAGAGTTGTGAGTCTGCGGAATTCTCTGCCTCAGATGGAGGCAGGTTCTCTGGATGCTTTCAAGAGAGAGCTAGATAGGGCTCTTAAAGATAGCGGAGTCAGGGGATATGGGGAGAAGGCAGGAACGGGGTACTGATTGTGGATGATCAGCCATGATCACATTGAATGGCGGTGCTGGCTCGAAGGGCCGAATGGCCTCCACCTGCACCTATTGTCTATTGTCTATTGAGAACGTGGATAGGCGATGTTTCTGATCTGTTATAACACAAATTGCTGGAGTAACTCAGCGGGTCATGCAGCATCTGTGGAGAACATGAATAGGTGACGTTTCACAGAGTGCTGGAGTAACTCAGTGGGTCAGGCAGCATCTGTGGAGAACATGGATAGGTGACGTTTCACAGAGTGCTGGAGTAACTCAGCGGGTCAGGCAGCATCTGTGGAGAACATGGATAGGTGACGTTTACACAGAGTGCTGGAGTAACTCAGCGGGTCAGGGAGCAGAAGGAATGGGTGACGTTTTGAAGTTTGGGGTCTGAAGAAGGGTCTCGCCCAGAAACATCGCCCGTTCCTTCTCTCCACAGACGTCGCCTGTCCCGCTGGGTCGATAACTGCCCGTAATCTCTCCGCGTTGTCGAATTTAACAATACCCGGCAGATTGACGTGGAGCTCGACACGGAAGCAAGAAAGGAAATGAGTGAGGGGAGAGCGCACGCGGACATAGAAATGAATCTGTAAATATTCTGTAGGCAGGTGAGGAGGAGGAGACAGGAGGCGCGGTGGCGCAGCGGGTAGAGCTGCTGCCTCACAGCGCCAGGGACCCGGGTTCGATCCTGACTCCGGGTGCTGTCTGTACAGAGTCTGCACGTTCTCCCCGTGACCTGCGTGAGTTTTCTCCGGGCCCTCCGGTTTCCTCCCACACTCCAAAGACATAGAAACATAGAAAATAGGTGCAGGAGTAGAGGCCATTCGGCCCTTCGAGCCTGCACCACCATTCAATATGATCATGGCTGATCATCCAACTCGGTATCCCATCCCTGCCTTCTCTCCATACCCCCTGATCCCTTTAGCCACAAGGGCCACATCTAACTCCCTCTTAAATATAGCCAATGAACTGTGGCCATCAACTAGCTTCTGTGGCCGAGAATTCCACAGATTCACCACTCTCTGTGTGTGAAAACAAATCTCGGTCCTAAAAGATTTCCATCTTATCCTTAAACTGTGTGACCCCTAGTTCTGGACTTCCCCAACATCGGGAATAATCTTCCTGCATCTAGCCTGTCCAACCCCTTAAGAATTTTGTATGTTTCTATAAGATCCCCCCCTCAATCTTCTAAATTCTAGCGAGTACAAGCCGAGTCTATCCAGACGTGCGGGTTTGTAGGTTAATTGGCTTCGGTAAAATTGTAAATTGTTACTGGTGTGTGTAGGATAGGACTGACGTGCGGGGTAATCGCTGGTCGGCGCGGAGTCGGTTTGCTGGAGGTCCTGTTTCCACGCTGTGACTCTAAAGTCTATAGATGTTGGAATCAGGAGGAACAAGCAGCAGCATCCGCGGAGGGAATGGACAGGCGACGTTACGGGTCGGGACCCCTCCTCAGAGTGATGGAGTAGGGGGTGAATCACAGAGGGGGGCGGCGGAGGGGGGTCGGCAAGATCCTGTCGGAGAGAGGAGGAGAACTTCAGCCGTGAGGAGCTCTAACGGCGGGACTGTCATATGAGGAAAGATTGAAAAGACTAGGCTTGTATTCCCTGGAGTTTAGAAGGATGAGGGGCAGAGGATCTTATAGAAACATATAAAATTATAAAAGGACTGGACAAGCTCGATGCAGGAAAAATGTTCCTAATGTTGGGCGAGTCCAGAACCAGGGGCCACACAGTCTTAGAATAAAGGGGAGGTCATTTAAGACTGAGGTGAGAAAAAACTTTTTCACCCAGAGAGTTATGAATTTGTAGAATTCCCTGCCACAGAGGGCAGTGGAGGCCAAGTCACTGGATGGATTTAAGAGAGAGTTAGATAGAGCTCTAGGGGCTGGTGGAGTCAAGGGATATGGGGAGAAGGCAGGCACGGGTTATTGATAGGGGACGATCAGCCACGATCACAATGAATGGCGGTGCTGGCTCGAAGGGCCGAATGGCCTCCTCCTGCACCTATTTTCTATGTTTCTAGCAGTGAAATAATGACAGGAGCAACAGCAGATGCTGCAATGGCGTGCGAATCTGGGAGCAAAACACAAAGTGCTGGAGGAACTCAGCGCGTCAGGCAGCATCTGTGGAGGGTGAATGATGCAAGGGTGGAGAGAAAGCTGGAAAAGGGAGGTGGGATGGGACAAAGCCTGGCAAGTGTAGGTGGCCAGGTGAGGTGTAGGTGACCAGGTACGATGCAGGTGAGGTGAAGTGTGTGGGGTGGGGGGTGGATTGGTAGATGGGTGAAGTAGTGAATCTGGATCAGAGCATTTAGTTCATTGTCACGTGTACGGAGGTACAACGTTGCGTGCTAACCAGTCAGCGGAAAGACAATACATGATCACAATCGAGCCGTCCACAGTGTACAGATACAGGATAAAGGGAATAACGTTTAGTGCAAGGTAACGCCCGATTATAGATAGTCCGAGGGTCTCCAACGAGGTGGATGGGAGGTCAGGACCGCTCTCTAGTTGGTGAGAGGACGGTTCAGTTGCCTGATAAGAGCCGGGAAGAAACTGCCCCTGAATCTGGAGGTGTGTGTGTGTGTGTGCGTTCGTTTTCACACTTCTGTACCTCTTGTCCGATGGGAGAGGGGAGAAGAGGGAGTAACCGGGGGGGGGTGAGACTGGTCCGCGATGATGCTGCTGGTCTTGCCGAGGCAGCGTGAGGTGTAGATGGAGGCGATGGATGGAAGGGAGGTCGGTTTGTGTGTGTGTGTGTGATGGTCTGGGCTGCGTCCACAATTCTCTGCAGTTTCTTGTGGCCTTGGTTCCCAAACCAGGGGGATAAAATGCTCTCCGCGGCGCATCTGTAGAAGTTGGTGAGTGTTGTAGGGGTCATGTCAAACTTCCCACGCCTTCTTGAGGAAGAAAAGCCACTGGTTTAGGGTAATCCCCGGGATGGCGGGACTGTCATACGCTGAGAGAATGGAGCGGCTGGGCTTGTACACTCTGGAGTTTAGAAGGATGAGCGGGCATCTCATTGAAACATATGAGATTGTTAAGGGTTTGGACACGCTAGAGGCAGGAAACATATTCCCGATGTTGGGGGAGTCCAGAACCAGGGGCCACACACAGTTTTTTTGTGAAGAAGGGTCTCGACCCGAACGTCACCTATTTCCTTCGCTCCATAGATGCTACATTGTGATAGTACCTGCCTCAACGACCACCCTGTGCAGCCCATTCCGTACACCTATCACACTTGGTGTAAAAAAAAAAGTTGCCCCTCAGGTTCCTATTATAAGATTGTTACCGGTTTGGACACGCTAGAGGCAGGAAACATGTCCCCGATGTTGGGGGAGTCCACAACCAGGGGCCACACACACACACAGTTTAAGAATAAGGGGTCGGCCATTTAGAACGGAGACGAGGAAACACTTTTTCTCACAGAGAGTTGTGAGTCTGTGGAATTCTCTGCCTCAGAGGGCGGTGGAGGCCAGTTCTCTGGATGCTTTAAAGAGAGAGCTAGATAGGGCTCTTAAAGATAGCGGAGTCAGGGGATATGGGGAGAAGGCAGGAACGGGGTACTGATTGGGGATGATCAACCATGATCACATTGAATGGCGGTGCTGGCTCGAAGGGCCGAATGGCCTACTCCTGCACCTATTGTCTATTGTCTGTGTCTTTGCCACTACGGACTTCAGTTTTGTTTAGCTAGTATTAGTTTTTAATTGATCATATTATTGATTATTATATATTTATCTGTGTCTTATTGTGTTTATGGGTCTCTAAATATTGTCTCTAAATAGTGGAGTCAGGGGATATGGGGAGAAGGCAGGAACGGGGTACTGATTGAGGATGATCAGCCATGATAACATTGAATGGCGGTGTTGGCTCGAAGGGCCGAATGGTCGTCTCCTGCACCTGTTATCTATTGTCTATTGGTGTGCTGTGTTGGCCGTTGCTTGGATCATGGCTGGTCCAGGACTAGTTGTTGGTGATATTCACTCTGAGGGACGTGAATCATTTGACCATCTCTACCTTGATCCTGTCAATGCAACGTATGTGGATCTCTTGGCTTCCTGAAGTCCATCACTTGCCGTGGCCGTAGAGGAACAGCAGTCAGAGAGCTTCCATTGGAGAGAGGAGAACGTATAGATTAGAGATACAGCGCGGAAACAGGCCCTTCGGCCCACCGAGTCCGTGCCGACCAGCGATCCCCGCACACTGCCACCATCCTACACACACACACACATACACACACCAGGGACAATTTAACGTTTTATAACAAGCCAATTAACCTACAAATCTGTGTAAGAAAGAACTGTAGATGCTGGTAAAGTAACTCAGCGGGTCAGGCAGCATCTGTGGAGAACATGGATAGGTGACGTTTCACAGAGTGCTGGAGTAACTCAGCGGGTCAGGCAGCATCTGTGGAGAACGTGGATAGGTGACGTTTCACAGAGTGCCGGAGTAACTCAGCGGGTCAGGCAGCATCTGTTGAGAAGGGGAATGGGCGACGTTTCGGGTCGAGTCTGAAGAAGGGTCTCGACCCGAAACGTCGCCCATTCCTTCTCTCCACAGATGCTGCCTGACCCGCTGAGTTACTCCAGCATTTTGTGTCAACCTACAAATCTGTACGTCTTTGGAGTGTGGGAGGAAACCGGAGCACCCGGAGAAAACCCACGCAGGTCACGGGGAGAAGGTGTAAACTCCCTACAGACAGCGCCCGTAGTCAGGATGGAACCCGGGTCTCTGGCGCTGTGAGGCAGCAACTCTACCGCTGCACCACCTCGACCTCTCCCAAAGTAGCCACAGTTTGGTCTCAATGGGTCCAAGAAAGGTCTCGACTTAAACCTATTGCTTTTCCTCCAGAGATGCTGCCTGTCCCGCTGAGTTACTCCAGCATTTTGTGTTTTATCTTCGGTGTAAACCAGCATCTGCAGTTCCTTCCTACATAGAGCCCAGGTGGTGAGAGGACGGTTCAGTTGCCTGATAACAGCCGGGGAAAAAAACTGTCTCTGAATCTGGAAGTGTGAGTTTTCACACTTCTGTACCTCTTTGTTATGTTCAGATCAGTTTTTGTGACTATTTTTATGACTGTTGGCAGATTAATTTCTCTCCTGGGTTAAATAGACTTCTATCGTATCGAAGGGTCTCGACCCGAAACGTCACCCATTCCTTCTCTCCAGAGATGCAGCCTGTCCCGCTGAGTTACTCCAGCATATTGTGTCTTATCTTCGATTTAAACCAGCTTCTGCAGTTCCTTCCTACACAAATGGGCTGAGTACATTGGTGGATTCATTTCACTGAACATGGGGATCCTTCAGCCCATCATTCCGGGCTACATTCATGCTTCTGGGCTGGACAAGGCCAGCAGCATCATCGCGGATCAGTCTCGCCCCCGGTCACTCCCTCTTCCCCCTCTCCCATCGGGCAAGAGGACAGAAGTGTGAAAACGAACACACACACACCTCCAGATTAGAAACATAGAAAATAGGTGCAGGAGTAGGCCATTCAGTTTCAGTTTCTTCCCGGCTGTTATCAGGCAACTGAACCGTCCTCTCACCAACTAGAGAGCGGTCCTGACCTCCCATCCACCTCATTGGTGACCCTCGGACTATCTTTGCTCCATAGATGCTGCCTCACCCGCTGAGTTTCTCCAGCATTTTTGTCCACCTTCGATTTTTCCAGCATCTGCAGTTCTTTCTTAAACACTCGGGCTATCTTTAATCGGAAGATTCTTATCGGAAGTCTGAAGAAGGGTCTCGACCCAGATCGATACCCATTATTTCTCTCCGGAGATGCTGCCTGACCCGCTGAGTTACTCCAGCACTCTGTGAAACGTCACCTATCCATGTTCCCCACAGATGCTGCCTGACCCGCTGAGTTACTCCAGCACTCAGTGGAACGTCACCTATCCATGTTCTCCACAGATGCTGCCTGACCCACTGAGTTACTCCGGCACTCTGTGAAACATCACCTATCCATGTTCTCCACAGATGCTGCCTGACCCGCTAAGTTACTCCAGCACTCTGTGTCTGTCTTCTGTTTAAACCAGCATCTGCAGTTCATAGAAACATAGACAATAGGTGCAGGAGTAGAGGCCATTCGGCCCTTCGAGCCTGCACCGCCATTCAATATGATCATGGCTGATCATCCAACTCGGTATCCCACCCCTGCCTTCTCTCCATACCCCCTGATCCCTTTAGCCACAAGGGCCACATCTAATTCCCACTTAAATATAGCCAATGAACTGTGGCCTCAACTACCTTCTGTGGCAGAGAATTCCACAGATTCACCACTCTCTGTGTGTAAAAAATGATTTTCTCATCTCGGTCCTAAAAGACTTCCCTCTTATCCTTAAACTGTGTGGCCCCTAGTTCTGGACTTCCCCAACATCGGGAACAATCTTCCTGCATCTAGCCTGTCCAACCCCTTAAGAATTTTGTACGTTCCTATAAGATCCCCCCTCAATCTTCTAAATTCTAGCGAGTACAAGCCGAGTCTATCCAGTCTTTCTTCATATGAAAGTCCTGACATCCCAGGAATCAGTCTGGTGAACCTTCTCTGTACTCCATCTATGGCAAGAATGTCTTTCCTCAGATTAGGAGACCAAAACTACGCAATACACCAGGTGTGGTCTCACCAAGACCCTGTACAACTGCAGTAGAACCTCCCTGCTCTTATATCATTTAGTATATCTCGTGTGACTAGGGCACATTGTAATTCACATTCTGTGACTGTCGTACAGTGTGTGTGTGTGTCTTTCGGCCCATGCGAGGCCCCTATTTTGATGACTGTGGGGCAGAAACCGATGAAGGGGAATTGATGCTTACAGTAGCTGGGGCACCAGCTGACATTATTTGCGTTAATCCCCACTATCGCTGACACAATGCGTTTAAAAACAAATCTGCCCGCCTCAGCAGCTGCCATTGGGAGCCGACTCTTAAATTGAGGCCCAGGCTTGGTTGGGCCTAAGCAATGGCTTCACTGGATCTTGTCATTTAGAAACTTAGAGAAATAGGTGCAGGAGTAGGCCATTTGGCCCGTCGAGCCAGCACCGCCATTGACAATAGACAATAGACAATAGGTGCAGGAGTAGGCCATTCGGCCCGTCGAGCCAGCACCGCCATTGACAATAGACAATAGGTGCAAGAGTAGGCCATTCGGCCCATCAAGCCAGCACCACCATTGACAGTAGACAATAGGTGCAGGAGTAGGCCATTCGGCCCATCGAGCTAGCACCGACATTGACAGTAGACAATAGGCGCAGGAGTAGAGGCCATTCAGCTCGTCGAGCCAGCACCACCATTCAATATGATCATGGCTGATCATCCCCAATCAGTACCCCGTTCCTGCCTTCTACCCCATATCCCTTGATTCCGTTAGCCCCCAGAACTATATATAACTCTCTCTTGAATAGATATCTTCATCAGATAGGACCAGAACAAATAACTAATGTGTAGGAAAGAACTGCAGATGCTGGTTTAAATCGAAGGTAGACACAAAATGCTGGAGTAACTCAACGGGTCAGGCAGCATCTGTGGAGAACATGGATAGGTGACGTTTCACAGAGTGCTGGAGTAACTCAGCGGGTCAGGCAGCATCTGTGGGGAACATGGATCGGTGACGTTTCACAGAGTGCTGGAGTGCGGGACAGGCAGCATCTCTGGGGAGAAGGAATGGGTGACGTTTCGGCTCGAGACCCTTTGGGTCTCGGCCCGAAACGTCGCCCATTCCTTCTCTCCAAAAAGAACTAATTTTTCAAATGGTGCCAAGTGCTACGGGTGCGAATTATCTGATATTATGACATTTTCTCTGTTTTCAAATCCTCTGCCAGGATATAAGCCTGCGTTCGTCCGTTCATTTGTTTTTTTGTTCGTTCCTGTCAAGGCGCTGTGCGCACGGCAACCAGCCAACAGTCGCTTGTCTTTTCATGTTCAATTTAATTTTAAGTTCAAGTTTTTTTGCGTAGGGAGTGGATGAGAAAGTGGGATTAACGGTTGACGGATGGTCTGGGCCAAAGACGTGCGGGTTTGTAGGTGGATTGACCCCCCCGGTAAAAATTGTAAATTGTCCCTAGGGTTGTGTTAGTGTACGGGGGTGATCGCTGGTCGGTGCCACAGGTGATGCTTCAGTTCCAGACCTATCTTCAGGCTCGCTGGAGAAAACGAATGGGTGACGTTTCAGGTCGAGACCCTTCTTCAGACAGACTCCAGTCTGAAACATAGAAAGTAGGTGCAGGAGTAGGCCATTCGGCCCTTCGAGCCTGCACCGCCATTCAATAAGATCATGGCTGATCATCCAACTCAGTATCCCATCCCTGCCTTCTCTCCATACCCCCTGATCCCTTTAGCCACAAGGGCCACATCTAACCTCCTCTTAAATATAGCCAATGAACTGTGGCCTCAACTACCTTCTGTGGCAGAGAATTCCAGAGATTCACCACTCTGTGTAAAAAATGTTTTTCTCATCTCAGTCCTAAAAGATTTCCCCCTTATCCTTAAACTGTGACCCCTTGTTCTGGACTTCACCAACATCGGGAACAATCTTCCTGCATCTAGCCTGTCCAACCCCTTAAGAATTTAGTAAGTTTCTATAAGATCCCCCCTCAATCTTCTAAATTCTAGCGAGTACAAGCCGAGTCTATCCAATCTTTCTTCATATGAAAGTCCTGTCATCCCAGGAATCAGTCTGGTGAACCTTCTCTATGGCAAGAATGTCCTTCCTCAGATTAGGAGACCAAACCTGTACGCAATACTGCAGGTGTGGTCTCACCAAGACCCTGTACAACTGCAGTAGAACCTCCATGCTCCTATACTCAAATCCTTTTGCTATGAATGCTAACATACCATTCACTTTCTTCACTGCCTGCTGCACCTGCATGCCTACTTTCAATGACTGGTGTACCTGAAGGAGGGTCGCGACCTGAAACGTCACCCATTTATTTTTCCCCAGCGATGATGTCTGACCCGCTGAGTTACTCCAGCTTTCTGTGTCTCTCTGCAGTTCCTTGGTCTCCTACTGTCAGATTTTAAATGGCAGATGGATGGAACTTGCTTGCGTTAGGCGGTGGGCAAGTACCAACTGTGTTCTGTGCTTTGCTGTGGACTTTGGAAGTGCGATCAATCTGATTGACAGTGACTATGACTATTTAATTGTTTAAGAAGGAACTGCAGATGCTGGAACAATTGAAGGTAGACAAAAATGTTGGGGAAACTCAGCGGGTGAGGCAGCATCTATGGAGCGAAGGAATAGGCGACGTTTCGGGTCGAGATGTCGCCTATTCCTTCTCTCCATAAACGCTGCCTCACCCGCTGAGTTTCTCCATTCATGGGACTTTCATATGAAGAAAGACTGGATAGACTCGGCTTGTACTCGCTAGAATTTAGAAGGTTGAGGGGGAATCTTATAGAAACTTACAAAATTCTTAAGGGGTTGGACAGGCTAGATGCAAGAAGATTATTCCCGATGTTGGGGAAGTCCAGAACAAGGGGTCACAGTTTAAGGATAAAGGGGAAATCCCTTAGGACCGAGATGAGAAAATCATTTTTCACACAGAGTGGTGAATCTGTGGAATTCTCTGCCACAGAAGGTAGTTGGGGCCACAGTTCATTGGCTATATTTAAGAGGTAGTTAGATGTGACCCTTGTGGCTAAAGGGATCAGGGGGTATGGAGAGAGGGCAGGTACACGATACTGAGTTGGATGATCAGCCATGATCATATTGAATGGCGGTGCAGGCTCGAAGGGCCGAATGGCCTCTCCTGCACCTATTTTCTATGTTTCAGACTGGAGTCTGTCTGAAGAAGGGTCTCGACCTGAAACGTCACCCATTCGTTTTCTCCAGCGAGCCTGAAGATAGGTGATCCCTTTAGCCACAAGGGCCACATCTAACTCCCTCTTAACTATAGCCAATGAACTGGCCTCAACTACAGTGTGTGTGTGTGTGTGTGTGTGTGTGTGTGTGTGTGTGTGTGTGTGTGTGTGTGTGTGTGTGTGTGTGTGTGTGTGTGTGTGTGTGTGTGTGTGTGTGTGTGTGTGTGTGTGTGTGTGTGTGTGTCTCTCTCTCTGTCTGTCTCTCTGTCTCTCTGTCTCTCTCTCTGGCACAGTACTGGTGGGAACAGGTCTGCGTGTGTGTAACACTGGGGTACAGTACTGGTGGGGATGGTTCTGTGTATATATAACTGCGGGAACTCTTGAGCTGGTGGTGGGGTGGGGGGTGTGTGTGTGGAGGATTTATACGGGGGGGGAGGGGGGGATCGCTGAGCTGTTTTGGGGGCATTGCAGGCTGTAGAGGGGAGCGTTGGACTTTTTCTGTTGCACTCCAAGCTCTCCGGAGAGATGAAAGGGGTGAGGACTGGGGGATGGAGTGGGGTGGGAGGGGGTGGGGGGGATAACGGCTCCGTATCTGACCCTGCTTCCAACCCCTCCCTGCAGGAATCCTACCCCTTGGTGCCCCCCATATGGTTTGTCGAGTCTGATGACCCAAGCCTGGCTGCCGTGCTGGAGCGGCTTGTCGACCTCAAGAAAGGCAGCACCCTGGTGAGTATCGAAAACCAACGGCATGTCGGCCTCTATAACAAGAGCAGTCGAGTATAGGAGCAAAGAGGTCCCTCTGCAGTTAGAGGATGCAGGGTGACTCGGACAGGTTGGGGGAGTGGGCAGATGCACGGCAGATGAAGTTTAATGCTGGATAAATGTGAGGTTATCCACTTTGGTATAAAAAACAGGAAGGCAGATTACTATCTAAATGGTGTCAAGTTGGGAAAAGGGGATCTGGGGGTCCTTGTTCATCAGTCTATGAAAGTAAGCATGCAGGTACAGCAGGCAGTGAAGAAAGCGAATGACATGTTGGCCTTTATAACAAGAGGAGTTGAGTATAGGAGCAAAGAGGTCCTTCTGCAGTTGTACAGAACCCTGGTGAGACGACACCTGGGGTATTGTGTCCCATAATTTGAGGAAGGACATACTTGGTATTGAGGGAGCCCAGCGTAGATTCACCAGGATAATTCCCGGGATGGCGGGACTGTCATATGCCGGAGCGGCTGGGCTTGTACACTCTGGAGTTTAGAAGGATGAGAGGGAATCTTATTGAAACATATAAGATTGTTAAGGGTTTGGACACGCTGGAGGCAGGAAACATGTTCCCGATGTTGGGGGAGTCCAGAACCAGGGGCCACACACAGTTTAAGAATAAGGGGTCGGCCATTAAGAACGGAGACGAGGAAACACTTTTTCTCACAGAGAGTTGTGAGTCTGTGGAATTCTCTGCCAGAGGGCGGTGGAGGCCGGTTCTCTGGATGCTTTCAAGAGTGAGCTAGATAGGTTGTGAGGTTATCCACTTTGGTGGCAAAAACAGGAAAGTAGACTATTATCTGAATGGTGGCCGATTAGGAAAAGGGGAGATGCAACGAGACCTGGGTGTCATGGTACACCAGTCATTGAAAGTAGGCATGCAGGTGCAGCAGGCAGTGAAGAAAGCAAATGGTATGTTAGCATTCATAACAAAAGGATTTGAGTATAGGGGCAGGGAGGTTCTACTGCAGTTGTACAGGGTCTTGGTGAGACCACACCTGGAGTATTGCGTACAGTTTTGGTCTCCTAATCTGAGGAAAGACATTCTTGCCATAGAGGGAGTACAGAGAAGGTTCACCAGACTGATTCCTGGGATGGCAGGACTTTCATATGAAGAAAGACTGGATAGACTCGGCTTATACTCGCTAGAATTTAGAAGATTGAGGGGGGATCTTGTAGAAACGTACAAAATTCTTAAGGGGTTGGACAGGCTAGATGCAGGAAGATTGTTCCCGATGTTGGGGAAGTTCAGAACTAGGGGTCACAGTTTAAGGATAAGAGGGAAGTTTTTTAGGACCGAGATGAGAAAATCATTTTTTACACAGAGAGTGGTGAATCTGTGGAATTCTCTGTCACAGAAGGTAGTTGAGGCCAGTTTATTGGCTATATTTAAGAGGGAGTTAGATGTGGCCCTTGTGGCTAAAGGGATCAGGGGGTATGGAGAGAAGGCAGGGATGGGATACTGAGTTGGATGATCAGCCATGATCATATTGAATGGCGGTGCAGGCTCAAAGGGCCGAATGGCCTCTACTCCTGCACCTATTTTCTATGTTTCTATAGGGCTCTTAAAGATAGCGGAGTCAGGGGATATGGGGAGAAGGCAGGAACGGGGTACTGATTGGGGATGATCAGCCATGATCACATTGAGTGAAGGCTCGAAGGGCCGAATGAGCACCTTCGCTCTGTACTGATTTCTCTCCTCTCTCTCTCCCTCCTTCTCCCCCTCTCCCCCTCCCCCTCCACCTCCTTCTCCCTCCCCCTCTCCCCCGACAGCTGCTTCAGCACTTGAAGCGAATAATCTCCGACCTGTGCAAACTCTACAACCTCCCTCAGCACCCCGACGTCGAGATGTTGGATCAGCCTCTACCGACGGAACAGGTGAGTGGTGGTGCGCGCGTGTGTGTGCGTGCGTGATTTTCGATCCTTCGAAGGAGGGGGCAGCACAGTGGCGCGGCGGGCAGAGCCAAAGATCCGACAGCGAGCGAGATAGACCACTCGACGCAAAAGACGTGGTACGGTCATGGGGTATTTTCGGCCCCATTTCCGTAACCGGCTTCCGTCTCCGCCCTAAAGATCTCATCACAGCGGAGCAAAGATACTAGTGCAGAGACGGGAACATCCTCGTAAAAATCAAAGTTCTTTGGTAAAAATCTTCTCCTCGTTTTCAGAATTATAATTAATTAACACAAACTGTTCCCCCGCAACGTTGATTACACTGCGAGTCGGGTCGGGTCGGGTTACTGAAATGGATGAAATAAAGGCCCATTGCGTACTACACATCAGCCCATTGCATTTAGAAGGGGTGGTCTATCATGCTCCGCTATAGGATCTTTGGGTAGAGCTACTGCCTCACCGCTCCAGAGACCCCCCGCATTCCATCCTGACTACGGGCGCTGTCTGTGCGGAGTTTGCACGTTCTCCCCGTGACCTGCGTGGGTTTTTTTCTCCAGGATTTCCGGTTTCCTCCCACACTCCAAAGACGTGCAGGTTTTTTTGTCTAATTGGCTTCGGCATAAATGTAAATTGTCCCTAGTGTGTGTAGGATAGTGTTAGTGTGTGGTCATTGCTGGTCGGCATGGGCCGAAGGGCCTATTTCCGTGCTGTATCTCTAAACTAAATACCCACTCTATCCAGGCCTTTCACTATTCGGTACGATTCGATAAGTTGTTCCCCCACCCCCCATCCTTCTGAACACCAGCAAATTCAGACGTAATGCCATCAAAGAATAAACAATAGGGAACTCAGCAGTTGTATAGGGCTCTGGTGAGACCACATCTGGAGTATTGTGTCCAGTTTTAGTCTCCTAATTTGAGGAAGGACATCCTTGTGATTAAGGCAGTGCAGCGTAGGTTCGCGAGATTGATCCCTGGGATGGCGGGACTGTCATATGAGGAAAGATTGAAAAGACTAGGCTTGTATTCACTGGAGTTTAGAAGGATGAGGGGGGGGTCTTATAGAAACATATCAAATTATAAAAGGACCGGACAAGCTAGATGCAGGAAAAATGTTCCCAATGTTAGGATTGTCCAGAACCAGGGGCCACACAGTCTTAGAATAAAGGGGAGGCCATTTAAGACTGAGGTGAGAAGAAACATTTTCACCCAGAGAGTTGTGAATTTGTGGAATTCCTTGCCACAGAGGGCAATGGAGGCCAAGTCACTGGATGGATTTAAGAGAGAGTTAGATGGAGCTCTAGGGGCTGGTGGAATAAAGGGATATGGGGAGAAGGCAGGCACTGGTTATTGATTGGGGCCGATCAGCCATGATCGCAGTGAATGGCGGTGCTGGCTCGAAGGGCCGAATGGCCTCCTCCTGCGCCTAGTTTCTATGAGTATCTATGAGGCGCAGGAGTAGGCCATTCGGCCCTTCGAGCCAGCACCGCCATTCAATGTGATCATGGCTGATCATCTACAATCAGTACCCCGTTCCTGCCTGCTTCCCATATGCCCTGACTCCGCTATCTTTAAGAGCCCAATCTAACTCCAGTCCATTGTACTCCAGGCCTGAGTGCGTTCCAGCATCACCCTGCGACCCATTCGGACTCAGGAGCTGTGTGCTACTTTGGCGCTTTTAAGAAGGAACTGCAGATGCTGGAAAATCGACAAAAGTGCTGGAGAAACTCAGCGGGTGCAGCAGCATCTATGGAGTTTTCTGTGGAATTCTCTGCCACAGAAGGTAGTTGAGGCCAGTTCATTGGCTATATTTAAGAGGGAGTTGGATATGGCCCTTGTGGCTAAAGGGATCAGGGGGTATGGAGAGAAGGCAGGTACAGGATACTGAGTTGGATGATCAGCCATGATCATATTGAATGGCGGTGCAGACTCGAAGGGCCGAATGGCCTACTCCTGCACCTATTTTCTATGTTTCTACGTTTCCTCTCACCTAGGCAAGGCAAGGCAAGGCAACTTTATTTATATAGCACATTTCATACACGAGGCAGACTCAAAGTGCTTCACATAAAAACATGTCATACAATAAAATGAAATAATAAAATGAAATAAAATAGAAGAACTAAAAGAAAAGAAAAGCAAAATTAAAAATGCATTATAAAAAAGTGCAAACGTTAAAAGTGCAATGTAGTTAAGATTTAGCTGAAAGCTAAAGTAAACATAAAAGTTTTCAGTCTTGTTTTAAAAGTGGTCAAAGTTGAGGCAAGTCTTAAATCTTCAGGAAGTTTATTCCAGCTATTTGTTGCATAGTAACTAAATCCTGCTTTCCCATGTTTTGTATTTACTCTGGGAATCACTAACAGATTGGTTTCAGAAGATCTTAGTGGTCTAGAAGGCTTATATAGTGGCTTACACCTAGTCCCATCTACCTATATAACCATATAACAAATATGGTTGTATGGTAATCTAATTTTTTTCTCTGTAAAGTACTCTGGCATCGACATGATTTGATTTAAAAGCGCTAAATAAAAAAAAATTACGTACTTATTTATCACCCCCCCCCCCCCCACAGAGCACGCGAGATGACGTCACGTCCGAGGAGGAAGACGAGGAGATGGCGGAGGTGAGACCGCGTTCCCATCGTGCAGGCGGGCGGGTGATGATGCCTCTGGGACGCCTCGGTTGCCCCTCCCCCACCCCTCCCCCCACCCTACCCACATCCACAAAGCTAGACCGTGTTGTGGGCTGAGCTGCTCTTTCGTAGCCGTGGGCGCCTGGATGCCGCGAGGATGTCTCCATTAGTGGGAGAGTCCAGGACCAGAGGGCACAGCCTCAGAATTAGAGGGCGTATCTTCTGGAAGGAGACGAGGAGGAATTTCTTTAGCCAGAGGGTGGTGAATCTGTGGGATTTGTTGCCACAGACGGCGGTGGAGGCCACAAGTCAGTGGATATTTGTAAGGCTTTTTAACAGATTGGCAGATTTTTGATTAGTGCGGGTGTCAGGGGTTATGGGGGAGAAGGCAGGAGAATGGGGTTCGGAGGGAGAGATAGATCGGCCTACGATTGAATGGCGGAATGGACTTGATGGGCCAAATGGCCTAATTCTGCTCCCTGAATTTATGAAGTCCCAGGTTCAATCCTGACTACGGTGGCGCAGCGGTAGAGTTGCTGCTTTACAGCGAATGCAGCGCCGGAGACCCGGGTTCAATCCCGACCACGGGTGCTGTCTGTACGGAGTTTGCACGTTCTCCCCGTGACCTGCGTGGGTTTTCTCCGAGATCTTCGGTTTCCTCCCACACTCCAACTCATAGGTTAATTGGCTTGGTGTAAATATAAAAATTGTCCCTAGTGAGTGTGGGGCGGTGTTAGTGTGCGGGGATCGCTGGTCGGCACGGACACGGTGGGCCGAAGGGCCTGTTTCCGTGCTGTATCTCTAAAACTATAGTAAGCTAAACAGTTGAAGAAGGAACTGCAGGTGTTGGAAAAATGGAAGGTAGACAAAAATGCTGGAGGAACTTAGCGGGTGAGGCAGCATCTATGGAGCGAAGGAAATAGGCGACGTTTCGGGTCGAGACCCTTCTTCGCAAAAATGCTGGAGAAACTCAGCGGGCGAGGCAGCATCTATGGAGCGAAGGAATAGGTGACCTTTCGGGTCGAGACCCTTCTTCAGAAGTTTAAGATGCTGCCTGTCCCGCTGAGTTAAGGGCCTGTCCCACATTCACGACCTCTGCCGAGTTTGCCCTTGACTCGTACTCACAGCATGGTCGTCACGAGATCGTAGCAGGCCGTGATGCTAGTCGTAGGTACTCGTGGCATCAAGTAGGTCGGGGCATTTTTCCTAGCACGATGAAACATGTCCACGAGTAAAAAAGGTCGCGAATTAGGTCATGAAAGTGGGACATGCCCTTTAGTTTTAGCAAAGAGATCCTTCTGCAGTTGTACAGAGCCCTAGTGAGACCATACCTGGAGTATTGTGTGCAATTGTGGCCTGTTGGCCTTCATAACAAGAAGAGTTGAGTATAGGAGCAAGGAGGTCCTTCTGCAGTTGTACAGAGCACTAGTGAAACCACACCTGGAGGATTGTGTGCAGTTTTGGTCCCCTAATTTGAGGAAGGACATTCTTGCTATTGAAGGAGTGCAGCGTAGGTTCACCAGGTTAATTCCCGGGATGGCGGGCCTGTCATATGCTGAGAGAATGGAGCGGCTGGGCTTGTACACTCTGGAGTTTAGAAGGATCTTATTGAAACATATAAGATTGTTAAGGGCTTGGACACGCTAGAGGCAGGAAACACTTTACCGGTGTTGTGGGAATCCAGAACCAGGGGCCACACACACACAGTTTAAGAATAAGGGGTCGGCCATTTAGAACGGAGACGAGGAAACACTTTTTCTCACACAGAGAGTTGTGAGTCTGTGCAATTCTCTGCCTCAGAGGGCGGTGGAGGCCGGTTCTCTGGATGCTTAAAAATAGTGGAGTCAGGGGATATAATGGATGGGATTTATATAGCGCCTTTCTAGAATACTCAAGGCGCTTTACATCGCATTATTCATACACTCCTCAGTCACACTCGGTGGTGGTAAGATACTTCTGTAGCCACAGCTGCCCTGGGGCAGACTGACGGAAGCGTGGCTGCTAATCTGCGCCTACGGCCCCTCCGACCACCACCAATCACTCACACACATTCACACACAGGCAAAGGTGGGTGAAGTGTCTTGCCCAAGGACACAACGACAGTATGCACTCCAAGCGGGATTCGAACCGGCTACCTTCCGGTCGCCAGCCGAACACTTAGCCCATTGTGCCATCTGTCGTCCTATGGGGAGAAAGCAGGAACGGGGTACTGATTGGGGATGATCAGCCATGATCACATTGAATGGCGGTGCTGGCTCGAAGGGCCGAGTGGCCTGCTCCTGCACCTATTGTCTATTGGATCACAGGGAGAGGTTGGACAGACTTGGATTGTTTTCTCTGGAGTGCCAGAAGCTGAGGGTGGGATGTGGATAGTCTATTTTAAACTAAACAGCGGTGCTTTGGGAGATATAGCTGCCCCTGAACCTGGCCGTTACGGATTGCAGGCCCCTGTACAACGTGGCTCTTTCTCTCCTCTCCCAGGACAATGAGGACCTGGACCATTACGAAATGAAAGAGGAAGAGCCAGCGGAGGGCAAGAAGTCTGAGGACGAGGGGATCGGCAAGGAAAACCTGGCGATATTGGAGAAAATTAAAAAGAACCAGAGGCAAGATTATCTAAATGTACGTGTCTGTAGGAGACTCTGATAGCCCGGGTTATTGTGTTAGCCCTGGCTCTGGTTTGTTCATGACAATGTTTTATGGGGATGCATCACAGCTTTGTGGTCAAAGCTCAACCCGAGACATCGCAATTGCAGACACAGCCCAGACCAAAGATCCTATAGCGGAGCAAGATAGACCACTCCTGCTAAATGCAATGGGCTGACGTGTAGTACGCAACGGGCCTTTTTTTCATCCATTTCAGTAACCCGACCCGACCCGCAGTGTAATCAACGTTGCGGGGGAACAGTTTATGTTCATAAATTATAATTCTGACAATGAGGAGAAGATTTTTTACCAAAGAACTTTGATTTTTACGAGGATGTTTCCGTCTCCGCGCTAGTTATCTTTGCTCCGCTATGGCGGGATCTTTGGTGCGGAGACGGAAGCCGGTTACGGAAATGGGGCCGAAAATTGCCCATAACCGTTCTACGTCTTTTTCGTCAAGTGGTCTATCTTGCTCGCTGTAGGATCTTTGGCCCAGACCATCGCGCCGACCAACCACCCGACCATTGGGCAGGAAGGAACAGCTTTAAACCGAAGAAACATAGACAATAGGTGCAGGAGTAGAGGCCATTCGACCCTTCGAGCCTGCACCGCCATTCAATATGATCATGGCTGATCATCCAACTCAGTATCCTGTACCTGCCTTCTCTCCATACCCCCTGATCCCTTTAGCCACAAGGCCCACATCTAAATATAGCCAATGAACTGTGGCCTCAACTACCTTCTGTGGCAGAGAATTCCACAGATTCACCACTCTCTGTGTGAAAAATGTTTTCTTCATCTCGGTCCTAAAAGATTTCCCCCTTATCCTTAAACTGTGACCCCTTGTTCTGGACTTCCCCAACATCTGGAACAATCTTCCTGCATCTAGCCTGTCCAACCCCTTAAGAATTTTGTAAGTTTCTATAAGATCCCCCCTCAATCTTCTAAATTCCAGCGAGTACAAGCCGAGTCTATCCAGTCTTTCTTCATATGAAAGTCCTGCCATCCCAGGAATCAGTCTGGTGAACCTTCCCTGTACTCCCTCTATGGCAAGAATGTCTTTCCTCAGATTAGGAGACCAAAACTGTACGCAATACTCCTGGTGTGGTCTCACCAAGACCCTGTACAACTGCAGTAGAACCTCCCTGCTCCTATACTCAAATCCTTTTGCTATGAATGCTAACATTGACACAAAAAGCTGGAGTAACTCAGCGGAACAGTTTGTTACGTTCTCCCCGTGACCTGCATGGGTTTTCTCCCAGATTTCGGTTTCCTCCCACGCTCCAAAAACGTGCAGGTTTGTAGGTTAATGGGCGTAGATGTCAAAAAATTGTTAGTGTGTGGGGGGGGATCGCTGGTCGGTGTGGACTTGGTGGGTCGAGACCCTTCTTCAGACCTCAGAGTGTGGAAGAAGGGTCTCGACCAGAAACGTCACCCATTCCTTTTCTCCGGGGATGCTGCCTGACCCGCTGAGTTACTGCCTCACAGCGCCAGAGACCTGGCTTCGATCCCGACCGCGGGTGCTGTCTGTACGGAGTTTGCGCGTTCACCCCTGGGGATTTTCTCCGGGCGCTCCGGTTTTCTTCCACTCCAAAGACGTGCGGGTTTGTAGGTGAATTGGCTTGGGTATAATGAATGATACTTTAATATCACGTGACTCTTTGTTTTGCATAATTGTAACTTGTCCCGAGGACAGTGTAAGTGTGCGGGGATCGCTGGTTGGCACGGACTTGGTGGGCCGAAGGGCCTGTTTCCGTGCTGTATCGCCCCTAGTGCAGCGTAGGTTTACAAGGTTAATTCCCGGGAATGTCATACGCTGAGAGAATGGAGCGGCTGGGCTTGTACACTCTGGAGTTTAGAAGGATGAGAGGGTTTCTCATTGAAACTTATAAGATTGTTATCCATATAACCATATAACAATTACAGCACAGAAACAGGCCATCTCGGCCCTACAAGTCCGTGCCGAACACTTATTCTCCCCTAGTCCCATCTACCTGCACTCAGACCATAACCCTCCATTCCTTTCCCATCCATATACCTATCCCAATTTATTTTTAAATGATAAAATCGAACCTGCCTCCACCACTTCCACTGGAAGCTCATTCCACACAGCTACCACTCTCTGAGTAAAGAAGTTCCCCCTCATGTTACCCCTAAACTTCTGTCCCTTAATTCTGAAGTCATGTCCTCTTGTTTGAATCTTCCCTACTCTCAATGGGAAAAGCTTATCCACGTCAACTCTGTCTATGTTAAGGGTTTGGACACGCTAGAGGCAGGAAACATGTTCCCGATGTTGGGGGAGTCCAGAACCAGGGGCCACACACACACAGTTTAAGAATAAGGGGTAAGCCATTTAGAACGGAGACGAGGAAACACTTTTTCTCACAGAGAGTGGTGAGTCTGTGGAATTCTCTGCCTCCGAGGGCGGTTCTCTGGATGCTTTCAAGAGAGAGCTGGATAGGGCTCTTAAAGATAGCAGAGTCAGGGGATATGGGGAGAAGGCAGGAACGGGGTACTGAGTGGGGATGATCAGCCGTGATCACATTGAATGGCGGTGCTGGCTCGAAGGGCCGAATGACCTACTCCTGCACCTGTTGTCTATTGTCTAAACTTAACGAAAAGTTTTTCAGTTTCTCCTCCACTCCCTGCACGCTGACCATTGGCCACTGGAGGTTTTTGGTGGGTTATATTTTACGAGCTTTGAAGCTGGATGTAGAGGATAGTTTTTGGGGAGGTGCTGGGTATCTGACGCAGGAGGGGGGGGGGGTTCGGGCCGGTGTGGATGGTGGAGAGACACACAAAACGCTGGAGGAACTCCTTGGGACTGGCAGCATCCCTGGAGAGAAGGAATGGGTGACGTTTCTGGTCTTCAGACTGGTGTTGGATGGCTGGGGCAGGCTAGAGGGGCCAAATGGCCTCTTACTCTCCCAGGTGCTCACCTTCTGCCCGTTTGTTTCTGCAGGGGGCGGTGTCGGGATCTGTTCAGGCCACCGACCGACTTATGAAAGAACTCAGGGATATTTACCGATCAGAGAGTTTTAAAGCAGGTAAGACTTACTGGCGGCCCGAGATCTGAGTGATTGGTTCCCTCGTATGAACCGTCATCCTGTGTCTGTGTGTGTCTCTTGTCTCTGTGTTGCCCCTGGTCTGTGTAAACGTAAACTGCTGGTCTGCTTCAGTGGCAAAGCTGTTAACTCAGCATCCAGGGCGAATCACCGGGCGATGCAAGTTATAATCATGCTGTATTTACATTTATTTTTTAGATATTTTTAGTTTTTACCGAGATAGCATGTAAACCGGCCGTGTGTGTGTTGCCGTGTGTGTGTGTGTCTGTATCTGTGTGTGTGTATCTGTATCTGTGTGTGTGTGTCCGTATCTGTGTGTGTGTTGCCGTGTCTGTGTGTGCGGGTCTGTGTCTGTATCTGTGTGTGTGCTGTGTGTGCGTGTACATGCGCGTGTGTGTCTGTGTGTGCGTGCGTGTCTGTGCGTGCGTGTCTGCGTGCGTGTGTGCGTGTCTGTCTGCGTGCGTGTGTGTGTGCGTGCGTGTGTCTGTGCGTGTTGCCGTGTGCGTGGTGTGTACGTGCGTGCGTGTGTGTGCGTGCGTCTGTGCGTGCGTGTGTCTGCGTGTTGCCGTGTGTGTGTGTGTGTCTGCGTGCGTGCGTCTGCGTGTTGCCGTGTGTGTGTGTGTCTGCGTGCGTGCGTGACTGCGTGTGTGCGTGCGTGCGTGCGTGACTGCGTGCGTGCGTGCGTGTGTCTGTGCGTGCGTGCGTCTGCGTGTGTCTGTGCGTGCGTGTCTGCGTGTGTGTGCCTGCGTGCGTGTGTGTCTGTGCGTGTGTGTCTGTGTGTGCGTGTTGCCGTGTGTGTGTGTGTCTGTGCGTGCATGGCGTGTGTGTACGTGCGTGTGTGTGTGTCTCTGCCTCTGTGCTGCCCTACGTGATTACCAAAGCTCCTAAACCTACGATGGGCTTACGTTCTGATAAACCCATCGTAAATACGATACGTCGGTAATGACACCTAACCTCCCAAACATTCTTCCTCGTCTGATATCCAACAATCTAATTTGAGGGAGGACATCCTTGTGATTGAGGCAGTGCAGCGTAGGTTCACCAGATTGATCCCTGAGATGGCGGGACTGTCATATGAGGAAAGATTGAAAAGACTGGGCTTGTATTCACCAGAGACCCGGGTTCAATCCTGATCTCGGGTGCTGTCTGTATGGAGTTTGCATGTTCTCCCCGTGACTGCTTGGGTTTCCTCCCACATCCCAAATACGTGAGTGCGGGTTTGTAGGTTAACCAGTTTCTGTAAGTTGTTCCTAGTGTGTGTAGGGTAGTGTTAGTGTACGGGCCGGTGAGCCGAAGGGCATGTTTCCACGCTGTATCTCTAAACTAGACGGAACTCTTCCCTTGTGGTTTCCCTTCATTCAGTTTGTTCTTCATGTGCGGCAGAGTGCGCACTCAGTCAATTGTACATCGGAGTTGGGGCGTGGACGGTTGGCGGTGGGAGGTCTGCACAGGGCTCTGACGACCTTTGGTACAGGGCGTGATTTGATTTCTTTATCCTTTTCCCCCCCCACTAGGAAACTACGCAGTCGAGCTCGTCAACGACAGCTTATACGACTGGAACGTGAAGATCCTCAAGTAAGTGGCTCTCGCTGCTCCGACCTTCCGTTTGTGTGCAAGGAGGGTCTCGACCGGAAACGTCGCCTATTTCCTTCGCTCCGTAGATGCTGCCTCACCCGCTGAGTTTCTCCAGCATTTTTGTCTACCCTCTCTCTCTATGGGGCTGGTCAGGTCGCATTTGGAGCAACATGGGCTAATTTGAACTCCCATATAGAAACATAGAAAATAGGTGCAGGAGGAGGCCATTCGGCCCTTCGAGCCAGCACCGCCATTCATTGTGATCATGGCTGATCGTCCCCTATCAATAACCCGTGCCTGCCTTCTCCCCATATCCCTTGACTCCACTAGCCCCTAGAGCTCTATCTAACTCTCTCTTAAATCCATCCAGTGACTTGGCCTCCACTGGATGGGAATTTCATAAATTCACAACTCTCTCGGTGAAAAAGTTTTTTCTCACCTCAGTCTTAAATGGCCTCCCCTTTATTCTAAGACTGTGTGGCCCCTGGTTCTGGACTCGCCCAACATTGGGAACATTTTTCCTGCATCTAGCTTGTCCAGTCCTCCTATAATTTTATATATATATATCTGAGGAAGGATGTTGCCGGCTCTGGAGAGGGTCCAGAGGAGGTTTGCAAGAACCATCCCAGGAACAAGTGGGTTAACATACGATGAGTGTTTGACGGCACTGGGCCTGTACTCGCTGGAGTTTAGAAGAACGAGGGGGGGGGGGGGAGAACCTCATTGAAACTTACAGAATAGTGAAAGGCCCGGATAGAGTGGATGTGGAGAGGATGTTTCCACTAGTGGGAGAGTCCAGGACCAGTGGTCACAGCCTCAGAATTAAAGGGCGCTCTTTTCGAAAGGAGGTGAGGAGGGACTTCTTTAGTCAGGGGGTGGTGAATCTGTGGAGCTCGTTGCCACAGAGGGACCTGGAGGCCAAGTCAGTGGATATTTTTTAAGGCATAGACAGACAAGTTCTTGATTAGAACAGGTATCTGTCAAGGGTTATGGGGAGAAGGCAGGTGAATGGGATTAGGAGGCAGACATCAGCCAGCATTGAATGGTAGAGTAGACGCGATTTGTCCACCTTGAGCACCTCTCAACGGCCCTTTGTCTGATTTCCAAATGGCTCCTCAATCTCTCCCTACATTCCCCCTTTTGCGCCTACTCCCTCCTCTTCCTCAGCAGTTGTACAGGGCTCTGGTGAGACCACGTCTGGAGTATTGTGTCCAGTTTTGGTCTCCTAATTTGAGGAAGGACATCCTTGTGATTGAGGCAGTGCAGCGTAGGTTCACATAGAAATTAGGTGCAGGAGTAGGCCATTTGGCCCTTCGAGCCTGCACCGCCATTCAATATGATCATGGCTGATCATCCAACTCAGTATCCCGTACCTGCCTTCTCTCCATACCCTCTGATCCCCTTAGCCACAAGGGCCACATCTAACTCCCTCTTAAATATAGCCAATGAACTGGCCTCGACTACCCTCTGTGGCAGAGAGTTCCAGAGATTCACCACTCTCTGTGTGAAAAAAGTTCTTCTCATCTCGGTTTTAAAGGATTTCCCCCTTATCCTTAAGCTGTGACCCCTTGTCCTGGACTTCCCCAACATCGGGAGCAATCTTCCTGCATCTAGCCTGTCCAACCCCGTAAGAATTTTATAAGTTTCTATAAGATCCCCTCTCAATCTCCTAAATTCTAGAGAGTATAAACCAAGTCTATCCAGTCTTTCTTCATAAGACAGTCCTGACATCCCAGGAATCAGTCTGGTGAGATTGATCCCTGGGATGGCGGGACTGTCATATGAGGAAAGATTGAAAAGACTAGGCTTGTATTCACTGGAGTTTAGAAGGATGAGGGGGTATCTTATAGAAACATAAAATTATAAAAAGGACTGGACAAGCTAGATGCAGGAAAAATGTTCCCAATGTTGGGCGAGTCCAGAACCAGGGCCACACAGTCTTAGAATAAAGGGGAGGCCATTTAAGACTGAGGTGAGAAAAAACTATTTTCACCCAGAGAGTCGTGAATGGCTGATGTTTCGGGTCGAGACCCTTCTTCAGACTGATATCAGGGGAAGTGGGTGGGACAAAGATAGAATGTAGTCGGAGACAGTAAGACTCCTTCTCTGACCCGCTGAGCTACTCCAGCACTCTGCGTCTATCTACAAACCTGCACGTCTTTGGAGTGTGGGAGGAAACCGAAGATGTCTAGAACCAGGGGCCACAGTTTAAGAATAAGGGGTCGGCCATTTCGAACGGAGACGAGGAAACACATTTTCTCACAGAGAGTTGTGAGTCTGTGGAATTCTCTACCTCAGAGGGCGGTGGAGGCCGGTTCTCTGGATGCTTTCAAGAGAGAGGGCTCTTAAAGATAGCGGAGTCAGGGGATATGGGGAGAAGGCAGGAACGGGGTACTGTTTGGGGATGATCAGCCATGATCACAGTGAATGGTGGTGCTGGCTCGAAGGGCCAAATGGCCTGCTCCTGCACCTATTGTCTATTTTGTACACCTCTATAAGATCACCCCTCATTCTACTAGTGTAGTTGGGGCATGCTGGTCAATGTGGACAAGTTGGGCTGAACTTTGGGTTCGTTTAGAGATACAGTGCGTAAACAGGCCCTTCGGCCCACCGGGTCTACGCTGACCAGCGATCCCTGCACATTAACACTATATCCTAATTTTTTACATTTACCAAGCCAATTTACCGAATGGCCTACTCCTGCACCGTCTATTGTCTATGTCGGAGAAAACTCACGGGGAGAACGTGCAAACTCCGTACAGACAATCACCAGTGGTCGGGATGGAACCCGGATCTCCGGCGCTGTGAGGCAGCAGCTCTACCCGCTGCTCCACCCAGCCGCCCCTTAGGCTTGTTGGGACTTTTTCCCCATAATCCCGTATTGATAGAGGATGGTTGCCATTCCTTCCTTTCATAGTAGCATGCTTTGTTGTACAGGGCGCTACACAAATGCAGCTGTTGGTGACTGATTCTCGCTGTTTCACTTCCAGGGTCGACCAGGACAGTGCTTTGCACAACGACCTCCAAATCCTCAAAGAGAAAGAGGGCGTTGACTTCATTTTGTTAAATTTCTCTTTTAAAGTGAGTACCATCGGGGAGCGGAGTTTGTGTGTCGTCGGGAGGGCCACCATCCCTTTCCTGCGCCAGTCTTTTTCATTTTAGTCTAATTTATGGATCCAGGCCCTTCGGCCCGCTGAGTTGGTGCCGACCAGCGATCCCCGCACACTAAAGAGCCCGTCCCACTTGGCATTTTTTTTTTTTCGGCGACTGCCAGCATCACTGACTGATGTCCTTTCTGTCCTGGGCCTCCTCCATGGCCAGAGTGAAGTTTACCGGTAATTGGAGGAGCAGCATCTCATATTTCGCTTGGGCAGTCTGCACCCCAGCGGCATAAACATTGCCTTCTCCAATTTCAGATAGTCCTTACCAAAGATCCTATATTTCAAAGGTTATTTTTCAAAGGTTATTTATTGGGCACATACACCTAGGTGTAGTGAAATGCTTCTTGCCAATGCAGCACATAAAGAAAGAATACAGACATAACATTAATAAGAGATTTAAACATAAAGAACATCCCCCCACAATGGCTCCCACCATGAGGGAAGGCACAAAGTCCAGTCCCCAACCCCAGTTCACCCATAGTCGAGCCAATTGAGGCCTCCACAGTTGCCTCTACGGAGGCCCGATGTTCCTGGCCGTTCTCGCCGGGTGGTGGTGCTCCGGCGTCGGGAGAGTCCTCACAGCGGCTTGGGAACCCTGGAACGACCGCTTCCGTACTGGAGGCCGCGGCTTCCAAAGCCAACAAGGCCGCGCCGGTTGCAGCTCCACAACTGGCGATCTCGTCGCGAGATCCCAGGCTCCCGGTGTACAGTTCGGCGCCGCCGCCCGCAGCTGGCCGCTCCTCAGACCCGCAGCTCCGCGATGTTGTTCCCGGCGGTCTCAGCTCACCGGAGCTCCAGCGCGGCGACCCAGGCAAGGCATCGCCCGCTCCACGATAGCGCTCTAGCGCTGTGCCGCCGCCGAAGCCGTGGTTCTGGGCGGTCCCCGACAGGAAACGTTGCTCCAGGCCCGCTGGTAGGCCGCGAGGACGGGTCGAAGCTGCAGCCCGGAGAAAAGCTGCCTCTCCGACCAGGTAGGGACCCTGAAAGGTAGTTTCCCCCTTCCCCCCCCCCCATCCCCCACATAAAAAAGTCTAGAACTCCAGAAACAAAAACACTTTAACTAACTAAAAATAAAAAAAAGATTAAAAGACAGACAGCTGCTGGCTGGTCAGCCGCGCACAGGTCAGCGCCCCCTGTTGGTCTGCGGAGCAAGATGGACCACCCCTGCTAAATTCAATGGGCTGACGTGTAGTACGCAACGGAGCGGAACGTGGGCCTATTTTTCATCCATTTCTGTAACCGGACCCGACCCGACTCGCAGTGTAATCAACGTTGTGGGGGTACAGTTTGTGTTAATAAATTAAATTTCTGAAAATGAGGAGAAGATTTTTACCAAAGAACTTTTATTTTTACGAGGATGTTTCCGTAACCGGCTTCCGTCTCCGCACTAGTTATCCTACGGGATCTCTGGTGCGGAGACGGAAGCCGGTTACGGAAATGGGGCCGAAAATTACCCACGAATCTGCCCATGACTGGTACGTCTTTTTCGTCGAGTGGTCTATCTTGCTCGCTATAGGATCTTTGGTTTGTACCCCAGCGGCATGAACATTGACTTCTCCAATTTCAGGTAGCCCCTACTGTCTCCTCCCCTTCCCAGCTCTCCCTCAGCCCTCTGGCTCCTCCTCTTCCTTTCTTCTTCCCGCCCCCCCCCACCCATCATCAGTGTGAAGAAGGGTCTCGACCCGAAACATCACCTATTCCTTCTGTCCATAGATGCTGCCTCACCCGCTGAGTTTCTCCAGCATTTTTTGTCTACCTTA
Organism: Amblyraja radiata; assembly: GCF_010909765.2. Taxonomy (NCBI): domain Eukaryota; kingdom Metazoa; phylum Chordata; class Chondrichthyes; order Rajiformes; family Rajidae; genus Amblyraja; species Amblyraja radiata. Next base: position 7,765,177 of record NC_046002.1, on the reverse strand, counting down.
GATCGGACTTTGCTGGCTTTACCTTGGGCTAAACGTTATTCCCACTACACTGTAAATGGCTCGATTGTAATCGGGTATGATTTATTATGCTGGCTGGCAAGAACACAACCAAGGCTTTTCACTGTACCTCGGTTAAGCGGGACAATAAAGTGCACTGAATGCAGTTCCTGCACGTCTTTGGAGTGCGGGAGGAAACTGGAGATCTCGGAGAAAACCCGGGCGGGTCACGGGGAGAACGTACCAGACCGAGCGCCCGTGGTCGGGATGGAACCCAGGTCTCCGGTGCCGTGACGCTGCGACTCTACCGCTGCGCCACGTGATGCCCCTTAGGCTTGTTGGAAATGATCTGCACAGAGTGGACGCAAACGCTAACACATCTCTCGTTCTTTCCCGCAGGACAATTTCCCTTTCGACCCGCCCTTTGTACGAGTCGTGTCTCCAGTGCTCTCTGGAGGGTGAGTACGATTTTCCTCAAATGTTGTCAATTGCAAAATTTATTCCGTGGAGAAATAAATCTGGCAAGTGGCGGAATTAAAAAAATAAAGCAGAACGGGAGAAGAGAAAAAAAGAAAAACTTGGAATGGGAGGTGCTCTTCGGTTAGACAATAGACGTGATCATGGATGATCGTCCCCAATCAATAACCTGTGCCTGCCTTCTCCCCATATCCCTGGATTCCACCAGCCCCTAGAGCTCTATATAACTCTCTCTTAAATCCATCCAGTGACTTGGCCTCCACTGCCCTCTGTGGCAGGGAATTCCACAAATTCACAACTCTCTGGGTGAAAAAGATTTTTCTCACCTCAGTCTTAAATGGCCTCCCCTTTATTATAAGACTGTGTGTGGCCCCTGGTTCTGGACTCGCCCAACATTGGGAACATTTTTCCTGCATCTAGCTTGTCCAGTCCTTTTATAATGTTTCTATAAGATCTTCCCCTCATCCTTCTAAACTCCAGTGAATACAAGCTTAGTCTTTTCAATCTTTCCTCATATGACAGTCCCGCCATCCCAGTGATCAATGTCGTGAACCTACGCTGCACTGCCTCAATCGCAAGGATGTCCTTCCTCAAATTAGGAGAGCAAAACTGTACACAATACTCCAAGGAGCTCATTGTAGACTTCAGGAAGTCCAGGGGCGGCACGCACACCCCCATCCACATTAACGGGACGGAGGTGGAACGTGTTTCTAGCTTCAGGTTCCTGGGTGTTAACATCTCCGAAGACCTCTCTTGGACCCACAATACCTCAACTCTGATCAAGAAGGCTCACCAGCGTCTCTTCTTCCTGAGGAGACTGAAGAAGGTCCATCTGTCTCCTCAGATCCTGGTGAACTTCTACCGCTGCACCATCGAGAGCATCCTTACCAACTGTATCACAGTATGGTATGGCAACTGCTCTGTCTCCGACCGGAAGGCATTGCAGAGGGTGGTGAAAATTGCCAAACGCATCACCGGTTCCTCGCTCCCCTCCATTGAGTCTGTCCAAAGCAAGCGTTGTCTGCGGAGGGCGCTCAGCATCGCCAAGGACTGCTCTCACCCCAACCATGGACTGTTTACCCTCCTACCATCCGGGAAGCGCTACAGGTCTCTCCGTTGCTGGTCCAACAGGTCCAGGAACAGCTTCTTCCCGGCGGCTGTCACTCTACTCAACAACGTACCTCGATGACTGCCAATCACCCCCCCCCCGGACACTCCTCCCACAGGAAAAACACTATGTCTGTATATATTCTAATGTAAATATTTATTCAAATCATATGCTATGTCGCTCTTCCAGGGAGATGCTAAATGCATTTCGTTGTCTCTGTACTGTACACGGACAATGACAATTAAAGTTGAATCTGAATCTGAATCTGAATGTGGTCTCACCAGAGCCCTATACAACTGCAGAAGAACCTCTCTACTCCTATACTGAAATCCTCTTGTTATGAAGGCCAACATTCCATTAGCTTCCTTAAATCTGGCAAGCGGCAGAATTATAAAAACAAAATGGAACAGAAGGGAAAAAAAAAGAAAATCTTGGAAGGGGAGTTGCTGTTCGGTTTTTAGCTAAAACACACTCAAGTGTTTGGTGAAACGGTCACTAAGTTACTGCTTGTTTAAGAAGGAAAAATACCTGATATATATTCACAAATGTTCAATTAATGTAAGACATAATCTAATTCAATTTAAAATTGTATAGATTATATTATTCAAAAACAAGATTGAACAAATTTTATCCAAATATATCCGCCACTTGTGATAAATGTCTAGCCCAAAAGGCAACTATAACACACTCCTTAGTTTCCTGCATAAAACTTTATAGATTTTGGAAGGATATTTTTGAAATATTTACAAAATTATTCAAGACAAGAATGGAACCTAATACTGAAATGATTATATTTGGCGTAATGGAAGATGGGAATAAATTGAACTCATCTCAAAATCTATTCCTTAACTATGGTTTAATAATAGCAAAAAAATTAATTCTTAAATTTTGGAAGGGTACATCAATACCAACGCTTAAAATGTGGATTGCAAGTATGTTGGACACCGCTCATCTTGAGGAAATGCGATTCCTCCTAATGGATAAATCAGACCAATTCATAACGAGTTGGTCTCCATTCGTCGTTTTTTTGGAATCATATGGTGCAACATAATTGTAAAAAATAACTGTTTCAGGACTGGACGAGGGTTGGTCAAGATTATAAATAATGATCTCCTTTTCTTTTTTTTATTTTATTTTATTTTCTCTATTCTCTCTCTCAACTTTCTTCATTTACTCGTTTTCTTTTTTCACACACTATATATTTCACATCTTTCTATTCTTTACTATCTAACTTCTTTTTCTTATTCTAATCTTTTTTCAGTGTAATAAAAAAAAAAAAGAAGCTGTACATAAAATGCATTATGAAAATATATATTAGGCACTTTGGTGCCATATGACTGTACTTACTTCTAATAAAATAAAATATTTAAAAAAACTGCAGATGCTGGGAAAATTGAAGGTAGATAAAAATGCTGGAGGAACTCAGCGGGTGAGGCAGCATCTATGGAGCGAAGGAATGGGTGACGTTTCGGGTCGAGACCCTTCTTTCGAATGAATATTCCTTCGCTCCACGGAGGCTGCCTCACCCGCTGAGTTTCCCCAGCTTTTTTGTGGGAAGAAGGGTCTCGACCCGAAACGTCACCTATTCTTTTGCTCCATAGATGCCGCCTCACCCGCTGAGTTTCTCCAGCTTTTTTATCTACCGATAAGTTACCGCTTTGTCTCCCGAACGAAGATTCCTCTCCACAATATCTAACAACTTTTGTTTAAATCTGCAGCTACGTCCTTGGAGGGGGAGCCATATGCATGGAACTGCTCACGAAACAGGTGAGTGGGCTGTCAGCTTACCAATAAGTAAACCTCGCGCGGGAACCTCTGGAGACTTTGCGCCCCACCCAAGGTTTCCGTGCGGTTCCCGGAGGTTGCAGGTGGTTGCCGGAGGTTGCAGGTAGGGAGACTGACAAAAAAACTCCGGGAACCGCACGGAAACCTTGGGTGGGGCGCAAAGTCTCCAGAGGTTTCCGTTCAGGTTTCCGAAGTGGGACAGGGGCATTACAGTCTTACAGTTCAGCCCACACTGACCAACATGCCCCAACTACACGGCAGACACAGAGGTGCAGCGGGTAGAGCTGCTGCCTCACAGCGCCGGAGACCCGGGTTCCATCACGACCATGGACGTTCTCCCCGTGAATTTTCTCCGAGATCTTCAGTTTCCTCCCACACTCCAAAGGCGTACAGGTTTGTAGGTTAATTGGCTTGGTAAATGTAAAAATTGTCCCTAGTGTGTGTAGGATATAGTGTTAATGTGCGCGGATTGCTGTTCAGCACGGACCCGGTGGGCCGAAGGGCCTATTTCCGTGCTGTATCTCTAAACTAAACCAAACCAAAGTTCAGCCCAACTTGTCCACACTGACCAACATGCCCTAACTACTCTAGTAGAATGAGGGGTGATCTTATAGAGGTGTACAAAATAGACAATAGGTGCAGGAGTAGAGGCCATTCGGCCCTTTGAGCCAGCACCGCCATTCACTGTGATCATGGCTGATCATCCCCAATCAGTACCCCGTTCCTGCCTTCTCCCCATATACCCTGACTCCACTATCTTTAAGAGCCCTATCTAGCTCTCTTGAAAGTATCCAGAGAACTGGCCTCCACCGCCCTCTGAGGCAGAGAATTCCACAGACTCACAACTCTCTGTGTGAAGAACTGTTTCCTCGTCTTTGTCCTTAATGGCCGACCCCTTATTCTTAAACTGTGTGTGGCCCCTGGTTCCAACCTGCTTCTCATCTCCATGTAGCTCAGGGCCTCTAGTCCTGGCAACATACAGGTACAGCAGGCAGTGAAGAAAGCGAATGGCATGTTGGCCTTTATAACAAGAGGAATCGAATATAGGAGCAAAGAGGTCCTCCTGCAGTTGTACAGAGCCCCAGTGAGACCACACCTGGAGTATTGTGTGCAGTTTTGGTCCCCTAATTTGAGGAAGGACATTCATGCTATTGAGGGAGCCCAGCGTAGGTTTACAAGGTTAATTCCCCGGATGGCGGGGCTGTCATATGCTGAGAGAGCTAGATAGGGCTCTAGGGGGTAGTGGAGTCAGGGGATATGGGGAGAAGGCATGAACGGTGTACTGATTGGGGATAGAAACATAGAAAATAGGTGCAGGAGTAGAGGCCATTCGGCCCTTCGAGCCTGCATCGCCATTCAATATGATCATGGCTGATCATCCAACTCAGTATCCGGTACCTGCCTTCTCTCCATACCCCCTGATCCTTTTAGCCACAAGGGCCACATCTAACTCCCTCTTAAATATAGCCAATGAACTGTGGCCTCAAGTACCTTCTGTGGCAGAGAATTCCACAGATTCACCACTCTCTGTGTGAAAAATGTTTTCCTCATCTCGGTCCTAAATGATTTCCCCCTTATCCTTAAACGGTGACCCCTTGTTCTGGACTTCCCCAACATCGGGAACAATCTTCCTGCATCTAGCCTGTCCAACCCCTTAAGAATTTTGTAAGTTTCTATAAGATCCCCCCTCAATCTTCTAAATTCTAGCGAGTACAAGCCGAGTCTATCCAGTCTTTCTTCATATGAAAGTCCTGACATCCCAGGAATCAGTCTGGTGAATCTTCTCTGTACTCCCTCTATGGCAAGAATGTCTTTCCTCAGATTAGGAGACCAAAACTGTATGCAATATTCCAGGTGTGGTCTCACCAAGACCCTGTACAACTGCAGTAGAACCTCCCTGCTCCTATACTCAAATCCTTTTGCTATGAATGCTAACATACCATTCGCTTTCTTCACTGCCTGCTGCACCTGCATGCCTACTTTTAATGACTGGTGTACCATGACACCCAGGTCTCGTTGCATCTCCCCCTTTCCTAATCGGCCACCATTCAGGTAATCACAATGAATGGCGGTGCTGGCTCGAAGGGCCGAATGGCCTACTCCTGCACCTAGTCTCTATTGTCTATCCTGGTAGATTGTTCGCCGACATTAAACTTTGCACCTTGTCCCCAGGGCTGGAGCAGCGCCTACTCCATCGAGTCTGTTATCATGCAAATCAGTGCAACGCTCGTGAAAGGGAAGGCCAGGATCCAGTTTGGGGCCAATAAGGTAAGGGAGGTACGCATGACAACTTTTTTACCTTACACCTTCCATTTTTGTTAATTCTTGTGGAGCTGAGAAGGGAAAGTCATCTCCAAGCTACGGCTGTCCATTGCCTGTGGATGTTGCAGGATGCTGTAGAATAGAACTGTCTAGTCCCACCTACCTACCTATGTACCTGCCTCAACTGCCTCCTCTGGCACCCTCCACCCTCTGTGAAACAAAAACATTATTAAACCTTAAACTTAGGTAGAGAAAAGTGCTGGAGGAACTCAGCGGGTGAGGCAGCATCTATGGAGAGGACGAGAGAAATAAGTGACGTTTCCGGTCGAGACCCTTCTTCAGACTCTGAACCGAAACGTCACCTATTTCCTTTGCTCCATAGATGCTGCCTCAGCCGCTGAGTTTCTCCAGCATTTTTGTGAAGAAGGGACTTGACCCGAAACGTCACCTATTTCCTTCGCTCCGTAGATGCTGCCTCACCCGCTGAGTTTCTCCAGCATTTTTGTCTCCCTTTGATTTTCCAGCATCTGCAGTGCTTTCTTAAACAAATCTTAAACTTATGTTCTCTGGATCTCTCTTTCCCCAACTCTGAGCTACAGACTCTGGGCATCTACCCAATCTATTCTTTATCATGACTGTGTACAGCTGTATAAGAATGCCCCTCATCGCCCTGCGCTCCAGGGAATAGAGACCCAGCCTGCTCAACCTCTCCTTCTAGTTCAGGCCCACGAGTCCTGGCAACATAGAAACATAGAAATTAGGTGCAGGAGTAGGCCATTCGGACCTTCGAGCCTGCACCGCCATTCAATATGATCATGGCTGATCATCCAACTCAGTATCCCGTACCTGCCTTCTCTCCATACCCTCTGATCCCCTTAGCCACAAGGGCCAATCCTCGTAAATCTTCTCTGCACCGATAATGTGGTGACCAAAACTCAACACAATATCCTAAATGTGGCCTCAACAATATCTTGTATAACAAGACAAATTTCACTACACCGTTTGGTGTATGTGACAATAAATGTCCTTTGTCCTTTTCGACCTCCTCACGTCTATACTCAGTACTCTGACTGACGAAAGCTAAAGTGCTTTTGGGCCACGCGTGTCGCGAACTATGTACCTGCACGCGGCGAGACCAGGCGCAGGCTCGGCGATCGTTTCGCTGAACACCTCCGCTCAGTCCGCCTTAACCTACCTGATCTCCCGGTGGCCCAGCACTTCAACTCCCCCTCCCATTCCCAATCTGACCTTTCTGTCCTGGGCCTCCTCCACTGTCAGAGTGAGGCCCAGCGCAAATCTGTAACTTTCGATAGCCCGTGCTTTCTCTCACCATCCCCCCCTCCTCCCACCAGTCTTACTGTCTCCGCCTGCATTCTATCTGTCCTGCCCCCTCCCCTGACATCAGTCTGAAGAAGGGTCTCGACCCGAAACGTCGCCCATTCCTTCTCTCGGGAGATACTGCCTGTCCCGCTGAGCTACTCCGGCATTTTGAGTCTAACTGCGCGCCTAGATTGCTCTGATCTACACAACACGCTGCAACTTGAATGTTTCTTAAATAGCCTCTGAATGGCTCAGTCCAAGGCAAATGAGAAGTGAATGATGACTTTTCCACGATGCTCTAACCAATGAATGCTTAAAGATAACTTATTAATGCAATAATGTGTTATTGGATGAGGCAGTAGATAGAACATGCCCTCTGATGAATTTTTGAAGATGTGTGGGTGAATTTAGTTCAATTTAGTTTAGAGATGCAACACGGAAACAGGCCCTTCGGCCCACCGAGTCCGTGCCGACCAACAATCCCCGACAATTTTACCAAAGTCAATTACAAACGTGCACGTCTTTGGAGTGTGGGAGGAAACCGGAGAAAACCCACGCAGGTCACGGGGAGAGAACGTGCAAACTCCGTACAGACAGCACCCGTGGTCAGCATCGAAACCGGGTCTCTGGCGCTGTGAGGCAGCAGCTCTACCCGCTGCTGCCTCACAGTTCTCCCTGGTGTTGTGGAACATAGAGCAGTACAGCACAAGAACAGGCCCTCCCATCCACAATGTCTATGCCAAACATCGAAAATAGGTGCAGGAGGAGGCCATTCGGCCCTTGGAGCCAGCACCGCCATTCATTGCTGATCGTCCCCAATCGATAACACGAATGCTATGTTAAACTAATCTCCGTCCCCTGTACACAAGCCATATCCTTCTCTCCCCTGCACTTGCACACATGCCCAACCAACAGCCTCAAATGCCACGATCGTATCTGCCTCCACAACCACCCCTGCCAGCACGTTCCAGGCACCACCCCGCCACTGTTTAAAAAAACTTGCTCCACGCATCTCCTTTAGACTTTGCCCCCTCTCACCTTTAGGTTTCAGTCTTTGACATTTGCACCTTGTGTGAAATCTATGTGATGATCTACCATATCTATGCATTTTATAATTTAACAAAGTTCGATCACATCCCACCCTCAGCCTCTGGCACTCCAGAGAAAACAATCCAAGTCTGTCCAACCTCTCCCTGTGATCCAGTAGACAATAGGTGCAGGCCATTCGGCCCTTCGAGCCAGCACCGCCATTCAATGTGATCATGGCTGATCATCCCCAATCAGTACCCCGTTCCTGCCTTCTCCCCATATCTCCTGACTCCGCTATTTTTAAGAGCCCTATCTAGCTCTCTCTTGAAAGTATCCAGAGAACCAGAGAATTCCACAGACTCACCACTCTCTATGAGAAAAAGTGCTTCCTCGTCTCCGTTCTAAATGGCCGACCCCTTATTCTTAAACTGTGTGTGGCCCCTGGTTCTGGACTCCCCCAACATCGGGAACATATTTCCTGCCTCTAGCGTGTCCAAGCCCTTAACAATTTTATACGTTTCAATGAGAAATTCCTCTCATCCTTCTAAACTCCAGAGTGTACAAGCCCTCCATGTCTCTCCTGCAACGGGACGGCCAGAACTCCCGGTGTGGAGTAACCAACGCCCTATAGAAACATAGAAAATAGGTGCACAGGTGGCCCATTCGGCCCTTCGAGCCTGCACCGCCATTCAATATGATCATGGCTGATCATCCAACTCAGTATCCTGTACCTGCCTTCTCTCCATACCCCCTGATCCCTTTAGTCACAAGGGCCACATCTAACTCCCTCTTAAATATAGCCAATGAACTGGCCTCAACTACTTTCTGTGGCAGAGAATTCCACGGATTTACCACTCACTGTGTGGAAGAAAACCCCTCTAATCTCGGTCCGCAAAGATTTCCCCCTTATCCTTAAACTGTGACCCCTTGTTCGGGACTTCCCCAACATCGGGAACAATCTTCTTGCATCTAGCCTGTCCAACCCCTTAAGAATTTTGTAAGTTTCTATAAGATCCCCCCTCAATCTTCTATAAAACTGCAACACAACTTCTCGACTCTCTTAGACTCGGCCGGTGAGGACCAGCATAACATACCATAGGCCTCGATAGACACAAAGTGCTGGAGTAACTCAGCGTCAGGGTCAGGCAGCGTCTCTGGGTGACGTATCGGGTCGAGACCCTTCTTCAGGCTGAGAGCCGGGGAGGGGTGGAGGTGTGAGAAAGGACCAGACAAAGCAGAGCCTGCATCGATGACTTAGGAAAGGTGGGGCCCACAATGGTTCATTGTTGGCTGGAGACGGGCTGACAATGAAGGGATACAAACATAAACAATAGGTGCAGGAGTAGGCCATTCGGCCCTTCTGGCCAGCACCAATCATGGCTGATCATCAGCAATCAGTACCTCCGTTCCTGCTTTCTCCCCATATCCCTTGATTCCTTTAGCCCTAAGAGCTAAATGTAACTCTCTCTTGAAACGGTGAAATTAGCAAGAGTATCAGATGGGACAGAGAGGGAATGTTTTCTCCCCATATCCCTTGATTCCTTTAGCCCTACGAGCTAAATGTAACTCTCTCTTGAAACGGTGAAATTAGCAAGAGTATCAGGATGGGACAGAGAGGGAATGCAGCGGTTTACTTGAAAGTAGATAAATTAATATTCATACCGCTGGATTGTAAACTGCCCAAGTGAAATATGAGCTGCTGTTTCTCTAGGTAGCGTGTGGGAATGTCCAGTGAGGCTGGGAGATGCTACAGGAGTACACTGGGCTCTTTTCTAACCAGTCTTTTCCTCCTTTCAGTCACAGTACAGTTTGAGCAGAGCCCAGCAGTCCTATAAATCGCTGGTCCAGATTCATGAGAAAAATGGTAAGAACTGCAAACAGGGAAGTCTAAACCCCAACCACGTGTTAGGCTTATCACCTTTAAGCTTTGCGGGTGGTGCCTCTGGCCTTTTGTGTCGGAAGGAACTGCAGGTGCTGATTTGAAACTGAAGATAGACGCAAAAAGCTGGAGTAACTCAGCGGGTCAGGCAGCACCTCTGGAGAACATGGATAGTTGACGTTTCACAGAGTGCTGGAGTAACTCAGCGGGTCAGGCAGCATCTGTGGAGAACATGGATAGGTGACGTTTCAGAGTGCTGGAGTAACTCAGCGGGTCAGGCAGCATCTCTGGATTATTAAGGAACTACAGCTGCTGGTTACACTGTGACTGAAGAAGGGTCTCGACCCAAAACGTCGCCCATTCCTTCTCTCCATAGATGCTGCTTCACCCGCTGAGTTCCTCCAGCATTTTTGTCTACCTTCGATGTTTCCAGCATCTGCAGTTCTTAAAAATTTCCCTCCTGGGATAAATATAGTTCTATCATATCTTATCATAGAACAATGAAATTCTTAAGGGCCTGTCCCACTATGACTACCTTATTGGCGAGTTTAGGAGACTGTCCTGGTCTTGTTGAATCGCTGAAAAGTTGTCGTCCTTCGACTATGTAGAAGACCAGCTTCGACTATCAACGAGCCATTGAAATGAGCAAAGGCGAATATACTAACCCTATCCACAACTACCTTCGATAACATGCCAACCTACTATGACCTACTTTGACTAAACCTACGACTACAAATGTATAGATTTTCTCCATGCCGGACAATTTTTGGGCGCGGAACTTTTTTCAACATGTTGAAAAAATTTCCGCAACCATACCGAGGCCGCATGCGGGAACTACTCTCAACCGTGAAGGAGACTCACCGGAAACCAGCTGCGACCATGTTGCGAGCTTGTGGCGAGCGCAGTCTCCTAAACTCGCCAATAAGGTCTCCATAGTGGGACAGGCCCTTTACTTGCAGCATCTTTAAGGGCCTGTCCCACTTTCACGACCTTTTTTTACTCGTGGACATTTTTCACCAGGCTAGAAAAAACGCCCCGACCTACTCGATGCCACGAGTACCTACGACCAGCATCACAACCTGCCTAAGACCTCGTGTCGACCATGCTGCGAGTATGAGTCGAGGGCAAACTCAGCAGAGGTCGTGATCCACCTGATTCTGCTGCTTTTGCACTGACAATTTAATAACTGGCACTGAGTAATAACTCTGGCACTGGCTCAGGCCACTGCCCTGGACATTTTATGACTGTGTTTTACTTGTATTTTAATGTTGCTTTTTTAACCAGCACTGTTTTTTAACTATTCGTACTGTTTTTTTTATCAGGAACTGGATTTTTAAAAAATCGTTTGTATTTATGCGTAAAATGTTTAAGTTTTATGTGCGATGCTCCGGTATTCCCTGGGAAACGTCTTCCCATTTTGCACAGTACAAGATGACAATATAGGATGATGCTGATGAAAGTGGGACAGGCCCTTTAGTTGTAGAGGCAGCCATTGTTGACGTTTGACTTCTTTGTGCCCGCAGGTTGGTATACCCCGCCCAAGGAGGATGGTTAACCCGGCCGGCTGCCCTGTGTGTGCTTCAGGACCAATTAAGCTGCACCAGTTGGGGAAAAAACTCCATTTTATCAGTAGCTGCCTCTTCCCCTGTGAGACGGATGGGCCTCAATCGGACTCTTGGATCATATACTCACTATAAAATAAAAACCTGTATATACAAGTATACATCTGTACACTCACGGACAAATACTGCAAACTCCTTGTCTGTTGCCAGACCCTGTTCTCGGCATCCTGCTCCTGCAGACTCTCAAATCCACTTCATGTAAACTGGATTTTGAATAGATTCGGATCAATTTTACATCTAGTTTTTGTTTCATTTTTGCCCCTGTTCCCCCATACCCACTTCCCTCTCACTAGGCATCAATGTGGACCTTTAATTTATTTTTTCTTCTTCACACGCACCTTTTTTTTCTCTTTTTTGTTTTTGTTGTTTAAAATGTATGCTGGTTTTGTGAAGATGTGTATCTTTCTGAAACAATAATTACAGTTTATTAATGACTGCAGCTTTTTGTTTTCCTGCCTGACCCTGGGGGCTCCTTCCCTGGTGTGTTTTGTGATGTGTGTGTGTGTGGGGGGGGGGGTGGCGGGGAATTTGCAATGGTCTCTGCATCTATCTATCCTCGCCTTGTTGGAGATGTCTCAACATCCAGGGAGTAGACTTGCCCGGTGGAGAAGCAGAGCGAGCAGAGTGCGACTGCGGTTGCTCGGGGCAACTCTACATGGTGAGTGGACTCTTGGTCTCTGCTGATGGACGGACTCGTGAATGTCTGCCCCCCCTCCCCCCTCCTTGCCAATTCATCCCTCTCCTCCCCCCCACTCTGCCCGTGTGTCAGACCACGGTGTGCCACGTCTGTGCCCCTCCCCCGCCATTGGCGATGTACGGCAGGCGGCTTCTCCACCGACGAGCCGCCCAGTACTCTGGAATACCAAGGGCCGATACACATGCTGTGTGTTTATCCATTCATAACTTTATTCTTGAAGTATCGGTTGCTTTGTCCCCTTCGCTCAATGCTTGCTTCAGTTGTCATCGGACTGGGAAAATTTCAGGATGTGGGGCTTTTTGTTGTGTGTGTGTGCGCGTGTAGAGAGAGAGAAACAAAAACAGTCTTACTCCACAGAAGTTTAAAAGTCAGATCCTAGTCTAATCAGTTTTTAAGAAGGAACTGCAGATGCTGGAAAATCGAAGGTAGGCAGAAGTGCTGGAGGAACTCAGCGGGTGCAGCAGCATCTATGGAGCGAAGGAAATAGGCAACGTTTCGGCCCTATTTCCTTCGCTCCATAGATGCTGCTGCACCCGCTGAGTTCCTCCAGCACTTTTGTCTACCTAGTCTAATCAGACTCTGTTTCTTAAGGGATTGGACAGGCTAGATGCAGGAAGATTATTCCCGATGTTCGGGAAGTCCAGAACTAGGGGTCACAGTTTAAGGACAAGAGGGAAGTCTTTTAGAACCGAGATGAGAAATCATTTTTTACACAGAGAGTGGTGAATCTGTGGAATTCTCTGCCACAGAAGGTAGTTGAGGCCAGTTCATTGGCTATATTTAAGAGGGAGTTAGATGTGGCCCTTGTGGCTAAAGGGATCAGGGGGTATGGAGAGAAGGCAGGTACAGGATACTGAGTTGGATGATCAGCCATGATCATATCGAATGGCGGTGCAGGCTCGAAGGGCCGAATGGCCTACTCCTGCACCTATTTTCTATGTTTCACCAGTCAGATGTCAATGGATGTATACTTAATTGGCACTCAAGACCTCTGGTGTTGACTTGCTTTCTCCAGCATTCTCCTCATTACAATTATGTCTTTTAACTTTGATGGCTTGAGAAATAGACATTTCATTCAGCAAAAGCAGGTTACAGTGCGACTGGGTGAATGAAGGCCTGTACTTGGATTGTGTGTTCTCCAGCCATCTCCAGTATCAATATATTATCGCCAGAATAACAGGGGAGTTCTTCATTCACAGACTGTGACCGGATACGTTCTCTAAACTAGCATCCAAACCGGGTTCATTCCTGGGATGGCGGCACTGACATATGATGAAAGAATGGGTCGACTGGGCTTGTATTCCCTGGAATTTAGATGGATGAGAGGGGATCTTGTAGAAACATATAAAATTCTTAAAGGGATTGGACAGGCTAGATGCAGGAAAAATGTTCCCCATGTTGGGGGAGTCCAGAACCAGGGGTCACACACAGTTTAAGAATAAGGGGTCGGCCATTTAGGACTGAGATGAGGAAAAACCTTTTCACCCAGAGAGTTGTAAATGTGGAATTCTCTGCCACAGAAGGCAGTGGAGGCCAATTCACTGGGTGTTTTCAATAGAGTTAGATTTAGCTCTTGGGGCTAACGGAATCAAGGGATATGGGGAGAAAGCAGGAACGGGGTACTGATTGTGGATGATCAGCCATGATCATATTGGACGGCGGTGCCGACTCGAAGGGCCAAATGGCCTCCTCCGGCACCTATTTTCTATGTTTCTATGAATGGCAGTGCTGGCTCGGAGGGCCGAATGGCCTCCTCCTGCACCTATTTATATTTCTAATCCTCACAAAGACATGGAGATGCCTGCCTCGTCACCTCGAGGATTTCCCACACACACACACTCCCCCCCCCCCCCCTTCCCTGCACTCTTTCCTGTTTCGATCACGCTGAAACTTGCCGCTTGTTTTAGTACCTCAGCCTCATGGCATCCGATCACACTTCCCTTCAGTATGGTTCCATCCATCTTTTGATTGCCCAGGACTCCTGTTCAAAGGAATAAGACGACGCATTGTCACTGGAAAGACTGGATAGTCTCGACTTGTACTCGCTCGAATTTAGAAGATTGAGGGGGGATCTTCTAGAAACTTACAAAATTCTTAACGGGTTGGACAGGCTAGATGCAGGAAGATTGTTCCTGATGTTGGGGAAGTTCAGAACAAGGGGCCACACACACAGTTTAAGGATAAGGGAGAAATCTTTTAGGACCGAGATGAGAAAAACATTTTTCACACAGGGAGTGGTGAATCTGTGGAATTCTCTGCCACAGAAGGTAGTTGAGGCCAGTTCATTGGCTATATTTAAGAGGGAGTTAGATGTGGCTAGAGGGATCAGGGGGTATGGAGAGAAGGCAGGTCCGGGATACTGAGTTGGATGATCAGCCATGATCATATTGAATGGCGGTGCAGGCTCGAAGGGCCGAATGGCCTCTACTCCTGCACCTATTTTCTATGTTTCTATGTCACGACGAATGGTTATTTCCCACTGCTGTTCTAACGAAAAGGCAAAGCTTTCATCTCAAGGGGACTAGAATTCAGAAGCAAAGGTGTAACGCTGAGACTGTATGCCACTATGGTTTGGAAAATTCTGCACAGTTGTGGGCCCCATAATCTGAGGAGCTTCAAGAAGGAACGTAATTCCCGTAATTCTCCGAGTTCGAATCAGGGGAAACTCAGGAGAACTCTTGAATTAGCTCGTGCAGTGGGACAGCCCCGTAACTCAGCGGGACAGGCAGTGTCTCTGGAGAGAAGGAATGGGCGACGTTTCGGGTCGAGTCCCTTCTTCAGACTAGGAGTCAGGGGGAGAGGGAGACGAGAGATACAGATGGTGATGTAGAGAGATAGAGGATGAATGAATGAAAGGTTTCAAAAAGCAAGGATGATAAAGGAAACAGGCCATTATTAACTGTTTAAGAAGGAACTGCAGATGCTGGAGAATTGAAGGTAGGCAAAAGTGCTGGAGAAACTCAGCGGGTGCAGCAGCATCTATGGAGTGAAGGAAATAGGCAACGTTTCGTCCCGAAACGTTGCCTATTTCCTTCGCTCCATAGATGCTGCTGCACCCGCTGAGTTTCTCCAGCACTTTTGTCCACCATAATCTGAGTGGGTTGGAGAGTGTCCAGAGGAGGTTTGCGCGAATGATCCTGGGGTTGATTAGATTAACATATGAGGAGCATTTGAAGGCACTGGAGGTCAAAAGGATGAGGGGGACCTCATTGAAACGTACGGAACAATGAAAGGCCTGGAGGTGGGGAGGATATTTCCGCAAGTGGGAGAGTCCTGGACCAGAGTACACCAGCCCAGTTCTGGACTCCCCCCAACATCGGGAACATGTTTCCTGCCTCTAGCGTGTCCAAGCCCTTAACAATCTTAGGTACACAAAAATGCTGGAGAAACTCAGCGGGTGCAGCAGCATCTATGGAGCGAAGGAGATAGGCAACGTTTCGGGCCGAAATCCTTCTTCAGACCACCTTAACAATCTTATATGTTTCAATGAGATCCCCTCTCACCCTTCTAAACTCCAGAGTGTACAAGCCCAGCCGCTCGATTCTCTCAGCGTATGACAGTCCCGCCATCCCGGGAATGAACCTTCAGTGGAGCTGCGACCGTCAGCAGACTTGCCTTGATGCAGGACGAAGGGTTGCACCAGGGGAGGGACGTCCCAGAACTCGTCTTTGTCCAGAGACTTGACAGCCGCTGCCGGCACGCACGCCGTGTTGCCCGAATCCACGTAGAGCAGAATTACTTTATTCTCCACCACGTCCACGATCCAGCACCTTGTGGGGGTGAAGAAAGAATTAATTCCGTGAGGCATAACATTTTGGCCTGGTCGCAGTCACGTTAGCGCAGCGGTACAGTTGCTGCATTACAGTGAATGCAGCGCCGGAGACCCGGGTTCCATGCCGACTACGGGTGCTGTCGGTACGGAGTTTGCAAGTTCTCCCCGTGACCTGTGTGCCGTCTGCACGGAGTGTGCACGCTCTCCCCGTGACCTGCGTGGGTTTTCTCCGAGATCTTACGTTTCCTCACACACTCCAAAGACGTACAGGTTGGCTTGGTAAATGTAAAAAATGCCCCTAGTGTATGTGCGGGGATCGCTGGTCGGCACGGACCCGGTGGGCCGAAGGGCCTGTTTCCGCGCTGTTTCTCTAAACTAAACTCACAGTCAGGTGGCAACATTGAGTGATAACGATGAACAATGGTGGGGGGGGTCTTATGACTAGAGGTACTGTGCGGAAATAGGCCCTTCGGCCCAACGTGCAGAGAGGGGGAAAGGAAGGGGGGCGAGGAGAAGAGAGGACTTGTGATTAGTTCCTAAACTTGGAGAATTCACTGTTCACACCTTTGGGTTGTGAGCGACTCAGGTGGAACATGAGGTGCTGCTCCTCTAGTTTGCGTGTGGCCTCAATCTGGTAATGGAGGAGGCCCAGGATTGGAAGGTCCGCGTGGGATCGGGAAGGATAGCAACCGGCAGATCTAGCGGGACCTGGTGAGTGCAAGTGTTTGACAAGTGCTGGTGCTGGTGGGGGCAGTTGCAATCAAAGATCCTATAGCGGAGCAAGATAGACCACTCCTGCTAAATGCAATGGGCTGACGTGTAGTGCGCAACGGAGCGGAACGTGGGCCTTTTTTTCATCCATTGCAGTAACCCGAACCGACTCGCAGTGTAATCAACGTTGTGGGGGAACAGTTTGTGTTAATAAATTATAATTCTGAAAATGAGGAGAAGATTTTTACCAAAGAACTTTTATTTTTACGAGGATGTTTCCGTAACCGGCTTCCATCTCCGCACTAGTTATCTTTCGGGACCATTGGTGCGGAGACGGAAGCCGGTTATGGAAATGGGGCCGAAAATTACCCGTGAATCTGCCCATGACCGTACTACGTCTTTTTCGTCGAGTGGACTATCTTGCTTGCTGTACGATCTTTGGTTGCAATGCTCATTCCACACAGCTGGTGGCACAGTGCTTCAAAACAAAAACACAGGACAACACACAGATAAGGGACAAAACGCTGGAGTAACTCAGCGGGACAGGCAGCGTCTCTGGAGAGAAGGAATGGGTGACGTTTCGGGTCGAGACCCTTCTTCAGACTAGGAGTCAGGGGAGAGGGAAACGAGAGATACAGACGGTGATGTAGAGAGAGATAGAGGACAAATGAATGAAAGATTTCAAAAAGTAAGGATGATAAAGGAAACAGGCCATTATTAACTGTTTAAGAAGGAACTGCAGATGCTGGAAAATCGAAGGTAGACAAAAATGCTGGAGAAACTCAGCGGGTGCAGCAGCATCTATGGAGTGAAACGTTGCCTATTTCCTTCGCTCCATAGATGCTGCTGCACCCGCTGAGTTTCTCCAGCATTTTTGTCCACAGGCCATTCTTAACTGTTTGCTAGGTGGGAACGAGAAGCTGGTGTGACTTGAGTGGGAGAGAGAGGGAGTTCAGGGGTTTGCTTGAAGTTGGAGAAATCAATATTCATACCACTGGGTTGTAACGGGTACGTTGCCCGTCCCGCTGAGTTACTCCAGCATTTTGTGTCTATCTTCGGTTTAAACCAGCATCTGCAGTTCCTTCCTGTCACGCTGGGCCATCTTCCCCACTTGGGGACAGATGGCCCAGATGGCGCCACTTGGCGACAGATGGCACAATGGGCTAAGTGTTCGGCTGGCAACCGGAAGGTAGCCGGTTCGAATCCCGCTTGGAGTGCATACTGTCGTTGTGTCCTTGGGCAAGACACTTCACCCACCTTTGCCTGTGTGTGAATGTGTGTGAGTGATTGGTGGTGGTCGGAGGGGCCGTAGGCGCAGATTGGCAGCCACGCTTCCGTCAGTCTGCCCCAGGGCAGCTGTGGCTACAGAAGTAGCTCACCACCACCGAGTGTGACTGAGGAGTGAATGAATAATGCGATGTAAAGCGCCTTGAGTATTCTAGAAAGGCGCTATATAAATCCCATCCATTATTATTATTATTATTATTGATTAGAACTGGTGGCAGGGGTCACGGAGGGAAGGCAGGAGAATGGGGTTGGGAGGGAGACATGGATCAGTCTGGTGAACCTTCTCTATGGCATAACCTGACATTTATCCACATCAAAGTGCTGCTATCGCTGGTGATGTTATGAGAAGGCGCCCTGTTCCCCCTGCACCAACCTATTCCAATCCCCGCTCTCTCCTGGGTATTCGGCCATGCAGCGCCGGCCTCTCTGGACCTCGGCTTTCATCAGGAAGGGCTGGTCTTGCGTCACCACGGACAGAGCGGTGAACAACTGGCACATCTTCATGTAGGTCTCCTGCCAGAAAGCAAATCATCCCCTCAATCCCCAAATCCAGCAAACACCTCCCTCTGCCTTCCCCCCTCCCCCTCCCCCCCCCCCCCCCCCCCCCCCAACTCCCTCAAAGTTTTTTTTTGGAATTTATTTTATTAGAAGCAACTGTACAAGAATAAGGCGATCGACATGACATAGAAACATAGAAAATAGGTGCAGGAGTAGAGGCCATTCGGCCCTTCGAGCCTGCACCGCCATTCAATATGATCATGGCTGATCATCCAACTCAGTATCCCGTCCCTGCCTTCTCTCCATACCCCCTGATCCCTTTAGCCACAAGGGCCACATCTAACTCCCTCTTAAATATAGCCAATGAACTGTGTGGCCTCAACTACCTTCTGTGGCAGATAATTCCACAGATTCACCACTCTCTGTGTAAAAAATGATTTTCTCATCTCGGTCCTAAAAGACTTCCCCCTTATCCTTAAACTGTGTGACCCCTAGTTCTGGACTTTCCCCAACATCGGGAATAATCTTCCTGCATCTAGCCTGTCCAACCCCTTAAGAATTTTGTACGTTTCTATAAGATCCCCCCTCAATCTTCAATCACAATAATGACAGTTATACCATTTTTGTACAGCTTCATTTTTAACATTGAAACCTGAATTTTTTTTCTAAAAGAGAAAGAAGGAGAGAATGAAGAAAAATAAGTAAAATAAAAGAAAGGAAAGAAAAGACCCCTAAACTACCAAAGAAGTGCGAGGAAAGGAGAGAAATAAGAAAAAGGAAGATGGAGATATACATCCACCCCCCCACACCCATCCCTAGCATCGGTTTTAAATGTTCCCCTCAAAGTTTAGTCTAGTCTGTCTGTACGGAGTTCGCACGTTCTCCCCGTGACCCACGTGGGTTTTCTCCGGGTTCTCCGGCTTCCTCCCACTCGAAAGACGTGCGGGTTTGTAGGTTAATTGCCTTTCGTTTAGGTTAGAGATCCAGCGCGGAAACAGGCCCTTCGGCCCACCGAGTCCGCACCGACCAGCGATCCCCGCACACTAACACTATCCTACACGCACACTAGGGACAATTTACACTTATACCAAGCTAACTCAGCGGGCGAGGCAGCATCTATGGAGCGAAGGAATAGGTGACGTTTCGGGTCGAGACCCTTCTGGAAACTCAGCGGGCGAGGCAGCATCTATGGAGCGAAGGAATAGGTGACGTTTCGGGTCGAGACCCTTCTGGAAACTCAGCGGGCGAGGCAGCATCTATGGAGCGAAGGAATAGGTGACGTTTCGGGTCGAGACCCTTCTGGAAACTCAGCGGGCGAGGCAGCATCTATGGAGCGAAGGAATAGGTGACGTTTCAGGTCGAGACCCGGAAGGGTCTCGACCTGAAACGTCACCTATTTCCTTCGCTCCATAGATGCTGCCTCGCCCGCTGAGTTTCTCCAGCATTTTTGTCTATGCATTTCACTGCACATCTCGTATGTGTATGTGACAAATAAACTTGACTTGACTTGACTTGACTTGACATGCACGTCTTTGGAGTGCGGGAGGAAACTGGAGCACCCGGAGAAAACCCACGCAGGTCACGGGGAGAACGTGCAAACTCCGTACAGTCAGCACCCATAGTCGGGGATGGAACCCGGGTCTCTGGCGCCGTGAGGCAGCAGCTCTACCCGCTGCGCCACCGTCCCACCCTACGCCTATGGGTTTCAACGCTCGTCATAATTTCAAGCTCCCCCTACATCAAAAAGCTTCTAACCCACCATTCTACCTCCAGGGCCCTCAGGTCTGCCGACTTGGGGCTACTGACCATCCCGGGGTCTAGGTTTAAGCTCAGGGGCGACCGCGCTTTTGCGGTTGCAGCACCTAGACTGTGGAACAGTATCCCTCTTCTCATCAGAACTGCCCCCTTCTTCGACTCCTTTAAGTCTAGACTTAAAACCTATTTCTACTCACAAGCGTTTCTTGAGGTCCTCTGAGGGAACGCTGTATGTATGTATTGTTAGATCTATGTACCAGTGTATGCGGCACGTTAGTACTCGCACTGATGTGAAGCACTTTGGTCAACGAGAGTTGTTTTTTAAATGTGCTATAGAAATCAAATTGACTTGACTTGACATAACTGGGACGAGGCAGCGCTTCCTCGGGCACTCTCCATCAGTCGTGCCCTTTGCCTTGTCAGCCGGTGTCCGTCTTACCGGAGTCAGGTTCATGGCCCAGAAGAAGGGCATCTGAGGGAAGGTCTCCATGACCATCAGTCCCACCTCCCCGCGGACACTGGCGCTCTCCACAATCCACTCCGTGGTCTTGAAACAGCTGGAGAGCATCTCCACCTGCAGCAAACTCCTGGAAAACAAAGTCGCTGCGTAAATCGTCAGAGAACCCGCACCAAAGCTACAAGCCATTCGGCCCTTCAGATTAGTACTGGCTTCAAATGACCTTCCGTTCAGCTCCAGCACATCTTTCTATTCGTTCTATATTCATCCAGAATACCAAGGAAACGTTTCATAGGTAGACAAAAATGGTGGAGAAACTCAGCGGGTGAGGCAGCATCTATGGAGCGAAGGAATAGGTCTCGATCCGAAACGTCACCTATTCATCTATAGAGCGAAGGAATGGGTGACGTTTCGGGTCGAGACCCTTCTGGAAACTCAGCGGGCGAGGCAGCATCTATGGAGCGAAGGAATGGGTGACGTTTCGGGTCGAGACCCTTCTGGAAACTCAGCGGGCGAGGCAGCATCTATGGAGCGAAGGAATAGGTGACGTTTCGGGTCGAGACCCTTCTGGAAAATCAGCGGGCGAGGCAGCATCTATGGAGCGAAGGAATAGGTGACGTTTCGGGTCGAGACCCTTCTGGAAACTCAGTGGGCGAGGCAGCATCTATGGAGCGAAGGAATGGGTGACGTTTCGGGTCGAGACCCTTCTGGAAACTCAGCGGGCGAGGCAGCATCTATGGAGCGAAGGAATGGGTGACGTTTCGGGTCGAGACCCTTCTGGAAACTCAGCGGGCGAGGCAGCATCTATGGAGCGAAGGAATAGGTGACGTTTCGGGTCGAGACCCTTCTGGAAACTCAGCGGGCGAGGCAGCATCTATGGAGCGAAGGAATAGGTGACGTTTCGGCTCGAGACCCTTCCGGGTCTCGACCCGAAACGTCACCAATTCCTTCGCTCCATAGATGCTGCCTCGCCCGCTGAGTTTCTCCAGCATTTTTGTCTACGTTCAATTTTTCCAGACGAGGAGCGTGGTTTTTAAATGGGACGAGTCTAAGGGAAAGTTGTTGAGGGTAAGGACCTGCTCCGCAAGGCGGAGAAGAGTATTATTTGTTAAATGGGAAGAGTCAAAGGACAGTCTGAAGAAGGGTCTCGACCCGAAATGTTGCATATTCCTTCTTTCCATAGATGCTGCCTCACCCCGCTGAGTTTCTTCAGCATTTTTGTCTACCTTCAATTTTTCCAGCATCTGCAGTTCCTTCTTAAATTTGAAAGCATTCCATTGTAAGTTATGGGCCTGCCCCACTTAGGCGACTGGGGTGGAATATTGCAACCTTCACGTGGTCCGCCCTGCAATCAACCGGGCGTGCACAAACAAATGAGATCAAATAGAACAAGTTGCCCTACAATTTTAGGCTGTGCACGCCATAAGCAAGAAGAAGACTTGGGCGACTCTTTAGGCGACTGCCAGGGACTAGTTTTAATGGGATTCACTTACGACACCTGTCGACAACCTACGACAGCAAAAATTGTCGCCACTGTCGCCGAAAATGTTGAACATTTTGCGGCAGTCGCCCAAAAAAATCGCCCAGGTGGGACAGGCCCTTAATATGAAATCTGCAAGTAAAAATTTCATTTTTGCCTTGACAAGAAGCCCAAATTTGGAGTGCCTGTGCGCATAGAAACATAGAAAATAGGGGCAGGAGTAGGCCATTCGGCCCTTCGAGCCTGCACCGCCATTCAATATGACCATGGCTGATCATCCAACTCAGTATCCCATACCTGCCTTCTCTCCATACCCCCTGATCCCTTTAGCCACAAGGGCCACATCTACCTCCCTCTTAAATATAGCCAATGAACTGGCCTCAACTACCTTCTGTGAAAGAGAATTCCACAGATCCACCACTCTGTTTAAAAAATGATTTTCTCATCTCGGTCCTAAAAGACTTCCCCCTTATCCTTAAACTGTGACCCCTTGTTCTGGAACTGTGACCCCTTGTTCTGGAACTGCAGTTGTACAGGATCTTGGTGAGACAACACCTGGACTATTGCGTACAGTTTTGGTCTCCTAATCTGAGGAAGGACATTCTTGCCCTAGAGGGAGTACAGAGAAGGTTCACCAGACTGATTGATTCCTGGGATGTCAGGACTTTCATATGAAGAAAGACTGGATCACATTCAATATGATCACAGCTGATCA
This sequence comes from Amblyraja radiata, assembly GCF_010909765.2. Classification (NCBI taxonomy): domain Eukaryota; kingdom Metazoa; phylum Chordata; class Chondrichthyes; order Rajiformes; family Rajidae; genus Amblyraja; species Amblyraja radiata. The sequence goes on along the minus strand of NC_046002.1, from coordinate 7,742,326 downwards.
TCCAACTCAGTATCCCATACCTGCCTTCTCTCCATACCCCCTGATCCCTTTAGCCACAAGGGCCACATCTAACTCCCTCTTAAATATAGCCAATTAACTGGCCTCAACTACCTTCTGTGGCAGAGAATTCCACAGATTCACCACTCTCTGTGTAAAAAAATGATTTTCTCATCTCGGTCCTAAAAGACTTCCCTCTTATCCTTAAACTGTGACCCCTTGTTCTGGACTTCCCCAACATCGGGAACAATCTTCCTGCATCTAGCCTGTCCAACCCCTTAAGAATTTTGTACGTTTCTATAAGATCCTCCCTCAATCTTCTGAATTCAAGCGAGTACAAGCCGAGTCTATCCAGTCTTTCTTCATATGAAAGTCCTGCCATCCCAGGAATCAGTCTGGTGAACCTTCTCTGTACTCCCTCTATGGCAAGAATGTCTTTCCTCAGATTAGGCATGGTTATATACGACCTCCCATAACAGTGAAGAGAACACATGATAGGGCAGACCTCATCTCCAAAGGCACCGCATAAACGGGTTCGCTTCTGTCTCTGGATCTTCCAGGGCAAGGCACGGCTCCTGAAGCAGAGGAATAGAGAGGAAATAAGTAACAATGCGAGAGAAAAACAAGCCAAACCACCTCACAAACCCACCCTGCTCACGTTCCCCTTACTGACCTTTCTGCCCTGGGCCTCCTCCATTGCCAGAGTGAGGCGTTAGACTGTAGACTTCAGAGATACAGCACGGAAACAGGCCCTTCGGCCCACGCTGACCAGCCATCACCCCATACACCAGCACTATCCAAAGACAATTAACCTACAAACACCCCAGAGCAAGTGGTAGAGTCAGGTACTGTTAGAACATGTTTGGGGTGGGAGATTGCAACCTTCAAGTGGTCCGCCCTGTTTCGACGAATGCAATCAACCAAATAAGATCAAATAGAACAAGTTGTCCTACAACTTTAGGCTGTGCACACCATACGCAAGAAGAAGAAGAATATGTAAAAGCCACATGGACGGAAAGGTTCATAAGGTATAAGTGATAGGAGCAGAATTAGGCCATTCGGCCCATCAAGTCTATTCCATCATTCAATCATGGCTGATCTATCTCTCCTGCCTTCTCCACATAACCGTTTGGAGGTACATAAGCCAGGGGCAGCCATGTCGGGCTAGCTTGGTTGAGCTTGCCCAGCATGGACAAGTAGGGCCGAAGGGTCTGTTCACTGCTGTACAGCCCATCTGTACGACGTCCCCCCCAGCTCCACAACCACACTGGATGGGTGGGGGTAGGGGTAGGGAGTGGGGCGAAGCAAACATTGTTGGTAGGAGACAACAAATGTACTTACTGGGAGCTTTGTCCGAGTCGTTGTCCACCTTCTCCAAGGGCTGTTGGAAATAGATTAGGGGAGGAGCGTTAGGACATTTCACATACAAGGAATTTGCCTTGGTGCTCCGCCCGCAAGTGACAACATGACATACAGTGACAGTTAGGAATAACACATAAAACATTAAATTCCTGGGCGTGCACATTTCCGAAGATCTTTCCTGGTCCCAGCACACTGATGCAGTTATAAAGAAAGCACATCAGCGCCTCTACTTCCTGAGAAGATTACGGAGAGCCGGTATGTCAAAGAGGACTCTCTCGAACCTCTACAGGTGCACAGTAGAGAGCATGCTGACTGGTTGCATCGTGGCTTGGTTCGGCATCTTGAGCGTCCAGGAGTGGAAATGGATGCAGAAAGTTGTAAACACTGCCCAGTCCATCACCGGCTCTGACCTCCCCACCATCGAAGGGATATATCGCAGTCGCTGCCTCAAAAAGGCAGCCAACATCATAAAGGACCCACACCATCCAGGCCACACACTCATCTCTCCGCTACCATTGGGCACAAGGTACAGGAGTCTGATGTCTGCAACATCCAGGTTCAGGAACAGCTACTTCCCCACAGCCATCAGGCTATTAAACTCACCAACAAACAGACCCTAAACTGTAACAGCCTATTGCACTTTATCTTTAAGAAGGAACTGCAGATGCTGGAAAATCGAAGGTAGACAAAAACGCTGGAGAAACTCAGCGGGTGCAGCAGCATCTATGGAGCGAAGGAAATAGGCAACGTTTCGGGCCTAAACGTTGCCTATTTCCTTCGCTCCATAGATGCTGCTGCACCCGCTGAGTTCCTCCAGCGTTTTTGTCTACCTAGTCTAATCAGACTCTGTTTCACCAGTCAGATGTCAATGGATGTATACTTAATTGGCCAGTCTGAAGAAGGGTTTTCGGCCCGAAATGTTGCCCATTTCCTTCGCTCCATAGATGCTGCTGCACCCGCTGAGTTTCTCCAGCATTTTTGTCTACCATTGCACTTTATCTGCTTATTTATGTGTATATTGAACTGAACTGTTCTGTATTTTTGCTTACAATGTTCTGTTGTGCTGCAGCAAGCAAGAATTTCTTTGTCCTATCTAGGACACATGACAATAAACTCTCTTGACTTGACTCTTGACTTGAAACAAGTGCATATATGTGTGTGTATGCATGTATAAATATATATATATATACATGTCTCCTCCTATCCACCACCATACATAGAACATAGAAAATAGGTGCAGGAGTAGGCCATTCGGCCCTTCGAGCCTGCACCGCCATTCAATATGATCATGGCTGATCATCCAACTCAGTATCCTGTACCTGCCTTCTCTCCATACCCCCGATCCCTTTAGCCACAAGGGCCACATCTAACTCCCTCTTAAATATAACCAATGAACTGGCCTCAACTATCTTCTGTGGCAGAGAATTCCACAGATTCACCACTCTCTGTGTGAAAAATGTTTTCCTCATCTCGGCCCTAAAAGATTTCCCCCTTATCCTTAAACTGTGTGACCCCTTGTTCTGGACTTCCCCAACATCGGGAACAACACACGAACAACTCTTACCAGTAACTCCTGGTCCAATAATTCCAGTGGTCTCTCACAGCTCCTGGATTTGACCAGGTCTCTGACGATCAGTCGGCGGCCACAGTAGATGGTGTTGTTGATGTGGCTGACGGCCAGCATCATGTTCTGAGGATCCCCCACGTCCACAAACGCAAAGCTGCCGAAAGTCAGGGGGGGGTCAGCGATGCGGATGAAGCGTGTGCGAGTGAAGCTTTCTCTTGTCAGAACACCCCCCACCCTCCCGCCACTCCATTCTCCCTACAAGACATCCCCCCCCCTCCCCCCATCTGTGAACGCATACCGAACAACTCAGTATTTTCCTGCTCAAACGCCCGGGAACGAAGAAGATTTGCAAAAAGTGGTGAACACTTGGGATTCCTAGTTCTGGGAATTCCGCCCAATATCTAAACACTGTTTTAAATCTAAACGACGGGTCCTTTTTTTTCCCCCCCCCCCAAAAAAATGTGTTCAATTGTTAAAAAATAATATTTACTTTTATTTATTTATTTACAATGTTATTTATTAGAAGTAGTGTACATTACAATAGTATATGCCAAAAATAACATGATACATTTCTTGTACCACTTCATATTTTAAACTTTAAAATAAAGAAAAGTAAAGAAAGTAAGATAGGATAATGTGTGTGTGAAAGAGTGATCAAAAAAATGACCCTTAGACACAGAGAAATGGGAAAAAAAGTTAAGAAGTGAGCCATAGAAAAGGAAAAAGAGAAAAAGAAAACAGATGATATGTTAAAAGTTAAAAAAAAGAGCTAAAAGGGATATACCAACTTTGTATTTTTCCTCCCCCCTCACCAGGTCCTGAAAAATAATATTTATACTACAATAAAACAATCCAGAGCCCACCACCATAATACAATACAAACATATAACCATAGTAAACTATAATACAATTAGGATACAATCCTTATTGAGGATACATTCTACACCCTGCGGTCCCGGAACTCCCTCAGGGTGCCCGTAGACAGGGCGTATTCCCTTTCTAACCGTACCCGGGCACGGACGTATCCCCGGAAAAGGGGCAGGCAGCCGGCTCGGGTAGAGCCCTCCACCGCCTGGCGCCAGGCCCAGCTTGGCCAGGCCCAGGAGCAACCCAACCAGGACATCTTCAGCCCTACCTTCTCCCCTACGCACAGGGTGTCCAAAGATGAGGATGGTGGGTGAAAAATGCAGCCAGAGGGCAAGGAGCAGCCCCTTTAGGTATTCAAACAGTGGCTGCAGCCTCACGCACTCCATGTACACGTGGTACACAGACTCTTCCAGCCACTAAAAGTGGCAAACGTCTGATCCTTAGGAGTCGGTGTTGCCACTGTTTCAGGTTTAACAGTGATTAGTTTAACAGAGAGTGGTGGACACTGCCCAGTCCATCACGGGTACCGACCTCCCCACCATCGAAGGGACCTACAGTATGCCTACAATATTCTGTTGTGCTGCAGCAAGCAAGAATTTCATTGTCTTATCTGGGACACACGACAATAAACTCTCTTGGTACACAAAAATGCTGGAGAAACTCAGCGGGTGCAGCAGCATCTATGGAGCGAAGGAAATAGGCGACGTATCGGGTCGAAACCCTTCTTCAGACTGATGGGGGGTGGCGGGAGAAGAAAGGAAAAAGGAGGAGGAGACAGCCCGAGGGCTGGGGAAGGGGAGGAGACAGCAAGGGCTAACAGAATTCAATGTTCATGCCCGCAGGATGCAGACTCCCCAAGCGGAATATGAGGTGCTGTTCCTCCAATTTCCGGTGTTGCTCGCTCTGGCCATGGAGGAGACCCAGGACAGAGAGGTCGGATGGGGAATGGGAGGGGGAGTTGAAGTGCTGAGCCACCGGGAGGTCAGCTTGGTTATTGCGGACTGAGCGGAGGTGTTTGGCGAAGCGATCGCCCGGCCTCCACTTGGTCTCACCAATGTAGATCAGCTGACATCTAGAGCAGCGGATGCAATAGATGAGGTTGGAGGAGATGCAGGCGAACCTCTGTCGCACCTGGAACGACTGCTTGGGTCCTTGAATGGAGTCGAGGGGGGAGGTAAAGGGACAAGTGTTGCATCTCTTGCGGTCGCAACGGAAAGTGCCCTGGGAGGGGGTGGTACGGGAGGGAAGGGAAGAATTGACAAGGGAGTTACGGAGGGAGCGGTCTTTGCGGAAGGCAGACATAGGGGGAGATGGGAAGATGAACAAGATAAATTCTCTTGACTTGACTTGACTACAGGATTCGCTGCCTAATAAAGGCAGCCAGCATCATCAAGGACCCACACCATCCTGGCCACGCTCTCATTTCATTCCTGCCATCAGGAAGAAGGTATCGGAGCTTGAAATCTGTAACGCCCAGGATCAGGAGCAGACGTATAATGACAGAGGTTGAATCATTGGAGATGGTCAGGACTGAGATGGACAAATTCCTGAACTTTGCGGGTGTCGGAGGTTGTGGAGAACAGACAGGAAAGTGGAGTTGAAGCCATCAATACATGGCGAGAACTGACTACTCCTCCGTGTATTTTTCACGGGTTTCTGCCCGTTCTGGATACATGACACTGTGGCTCAATGGACAATAGATGCAGGAGTAGGCCATTCGGCCCCTCGAGCCAGCACCGCTCACGTGATTCACGAATCAGTTAAATAAGGAGACGGGGAACTGCAGGTGCTGGTTTACAAAAATAGACAAAAGGATGGTTGGAAGAGTTGCGAGTCACAAAGCTAGAGGAAGGAATTTCTATGGAAGGGTAGGGGAATAATAGGTGCAATTCCCGGCGGGACTCAGGGGAAGGGGGGAATAAATGTGAGGTTATCCATTTTGGTGGCAAAAACAGGAAAGCAGACTATTATCTAAAAGGTGGCCGACTAGGAAAAGGGGAGATGCAGCGAGACCTGGGTGTCATGGTACACCAGTCATTGAAAGTGGGCATGCAGGTGCAGCAGGCAGTGAAGAAAGCGAATGGTATGTTAGCTTTCATAGCAAAAGGATTTGAGTACAGGAGCAGGGAGGTTCTACTGCAGTTGTACAGGGTCTTGGTGAGACCACACCTGGAGTATTGCGTACAGTTTTGGTCTCCAAATCTGAGGAAGGACATTATTGCCATAGAGGGAGTACAGAGAAGGTTCACCAGACTGATTCCTGGGATGTCAGGACTGTCTTATGAAGAAAGACTGGATAGACTTGGTTATACTCTCTAGAATTTAGGAGATTGAGAGGGGATCTTATAGAAACTTACAAAATTCTTAAGGGGTTGGACAGGCTAGATGCAGGAAGATTGCTCCCGATGTTGGGGAAGTCCAGGACAAGGGGTCACAGCTTAAGGATAAGGGGGAAATCCTTTAAAACCGAGATGAGAAGAACTTTTTTCACACAGAGAGTGGTGAATCTCTGGAACTCCCTGCCACAGAGGGTAGTCGAGGCCAGTTCATTGGCTATATTTAAGAGGGAGTTAGATGTGGCCCTTGTGGCTAAGGGGATCAGAGGGTATGGAGAGAAGGCAGGTACGGGATACTGAGTGGATGATCAGCCATGATCATATTGAATGGCGGTGCAGGCTCGAAGGGCCGAATGGCCTACTCCTGCACCTAATTTCTATGTTTCTATGTTTCTAGGGGATGGGAAAGAAGGGAGATGGGGGAAGAGTTTTGTAGTTGTCAATGTCGACCTTCCGACGATTCATGGTATTTTATGCCCTGCGAAAAGAAACTTGCGATTGCAGTCAAGTCAAACAAAACTACAGCTTACCACTTCAGCCCCGATACTATTCTGCGAACCGTCACAGGTTCAAAGGCCGCAAACAGCTGCATGATCTGATCCTGTGAATAAGGAATAGGACCATGAGCAGCTTGGTAAATGTAAAAATTGTCCCTAGTGTGTGTGTAGGATAGAGTTAATGTGCGGGAATCGCTGGACGGCGTGGACCCGGTGGGCCGAAGGACCTGTTTCCGCGTTGTATCGCTAAACTAAATTAAACGCTGAACACTAGGCACAGAACAAAATAGTTCACAACCTGCAAGTGTTGGTTCACAGTTACTCCAAACCGCCCAGATTACCTCTGTGATGTCAGATGGCAGGTTTCCGATATAAACCTCATTCTTCTTCAGCCCTGAAATAAACCAGAAACGCCAGACTGAATTAAATGGAGGTGAATGCCAGGAGTTGCGACCCTCACCCTCTACCACAGCCTGTGCCCCCCGCAGGATGCAGCACCACGATTATCTTAGCCAAACAACGACGGCACAAGTGGAACATAAGGGGGCATAGGGCAGATGATCCCAAGGCCAATACCACTCTGAACTCCGCACTGAACACACAGCCCCCACAGTCAATATTTCATACGGCCACAACACCATACCGTGAATATGGCACATTGCACATTCTGACTGGATAGACTCGGCTTGTACTCGCTAGAATTTAGAAGATTGAGGGGGGATCTTATAGAAACGTACAAAATTCTTAAGGGGTTGGACAGGCTAGATGCAGGAAGATTGTTCCCGATGTTGGGGAAGTCCAGAACAAGGGGTCAACGTTTAAGGATAAAGGGGAAATCTTTTAGGACCGGGATGAGAAAAACATTTTTCACACAGAGAGTGGTGAAACTCTGGAATTCTCTGCCACAGAATGTAGTTGAGGCCAGTTCGTTAGCTATATTTAAGAGGGAGTTAGATGTGGCCCTTGAGGCTAAAGGGATCAGGGGGTATGGAGAGAAGGCAGGTACAGGATACTGAGTTGGATGATCAGCCATGATCATATTCAAGTTCAAGTTCAAGTGAGTTTATTGTCATGTGTCCCTGTATAGGACAATGAAATTCTTGCTTTGCTTAAGCACACAGAAAATAGTAGGCATTTACTACAAAACAGATAAATGTGTCCATATACCATGATATAAATATATACACACATGAATAAATAAACTGATTAAGTGCAAATAGCAGAAAGTGGTTATTAATAATCAGAGTTTTGTCCGAGCCAGATTTAATAGCCTGATGGCTGTGGGGAAGTAGCTATTCCTGAACCTGGTTGTTGCAGTCTTCAGGCTCCTGTACCTTCTACCTGAAGGTAGCAGGGAGATGAGTGTGTGGCCAGGATGGTGTGGGTCTTTGATGATACTGCCAGCCTTTTTGAGGCAGCGACTGCGATAAATCCCCTCGATGGAAGGAAGGTCAGAGCCGATGATGGACTGGGCAGTGTTTACTACTTTTTGTAGTCTTTTCCTCTCCAGGGCGCTCAAATTGCCGAACCAAGCCACGATGCAACCGGTCAGCATGCTCTCTACTGTGCACCTGTATAAGTTAGAGAGAGTCTTCCTTGACAAACCGACTCTCCGTAATCTTCTCAGGAAGTAGAGGCGCTGATGAGCTTTTTTGATAATTGCGTTAGTGTTCTTGGACCAGGAAAGATCTTCAGAGATGTGCACGCCCAGGAATTTGAAGTTCTTGACCCTTTCAACCATTTTGATATAAATGGGGCTGTGGGTCCCCCTCCTACTCCTTCCAAAGTCCACAATCAGTTCCTTGGTTTTGCTGGTGTTGAGGGCCAGGTTATTGCGCTGGCACCATATGGACAGTTGCTCGATCTCCCTTCTATATTCTGACTCATCCCCATCAGTGATATGCCCCACAATGGTGGTGTCAGCGAACTTGATGATGGAGTTCTCACTGTGGTTGGCTACGCAGTCATGGGTATAGAGTACAGCAGGGGGCTGAGCACGCAGCCTTGAGGTGCTCCCGTGCTGATTATTATCGAGGCTGACACATTTCCACCAATACGAACAGACTGTGGTCTGTGGATGAGGAAGTCGAGGATCCAGTTGCAGAGGGATGCGCAGAGACCCAGTTCTGCGAGTTTGGTAACCAGTTTGGAGGGGATGATTGTGTTGAATGCCGAGCTGTAATCGATGAATAACAGCCTGACATATGAGTTTTTGTTGTCCAAGTGGTCCAGAGCGGAGTGGAGGGCCAGCGAGATCGCATCCACCGTTGATCTGTTATGGCGGTAAGCGAACTGCAGTGGGTCCAGGTTTTTGTCGAGGTAGGAGTTGATTTGCTCCATGATCAGCCTCTCAAAGCACTTCATCACCACCGGCGTTAGTGCCACTGGTCGATAGTCATTGAGGCACGTCACCTTACTCTTCTTGGGCACCGGTATAATTGATGCCCTTTTAAAGCAGGTGGGGACCTCAGACCTCAGAAGTGAGAGGTTGAAAATGTCCTTAAAAACTCCCGCCAGTTGGTCCGCACAGGTTTTTAGAACACGACCGGGTATACCATATTGAATGGCGGTGCAGGCTCGAAGGGCCGAATGGACTACTCCTGCACTTATTTTCTATGTTTCTATGCATGTCAATGGGAAGCAGGTCGACTTCCAGTGAACAGGGGAGCGAGCGTGAACATCTTACCACGCAGATATTTACACGGAGTAAACCACACATGATCATATTGAATGGCAGTGCAGGCTCGAAGGGCCGAATGGCCTACTCCTGCACCTATTAAAAAAAAGACTTGACTTGATGTTTTCTTGCCGTTTTTATTATTCGTTATTATTTATCTGATACGTTGGAACTCCGCTCGGGCAGTGCGCTTGAATTTTTGTTGGACGTATTTACAATGACAATAAAGTGTATTATTATTATTATTATTTACTAATGGAAAGCATGACAGCCAAGATGGATGCACTCCTCTCAATGTACAAATAACCCACACAAATCGGCCCCGAAGAAGGGCCCTGACCTGAAACGTCACCTATCCACATTCTCCAGATTTTTCGCTCCATAGATGCTGCTGCACCTGCTGAGTTTCTCCAGCATTTTTGTGTACCTTCGATTTTCCAGCATCTGCAGTTCCTTCTTAAACACATTCTCCAGAGATGCTGGCTGCCTGACCCACTGAGTTACTCCAGCACTCTCTCCTTTTTTTTAAACCCATACAAATTGGTGGATGGAGAAGCCCTGGGTTAAATTCTCCGGTTTCCGCCCACACTCCAAAGACGCGCAGGTTTGTCGGTTAATTGGCTTGGTGTAATTGTAAATTGTCCCTCGTGTGTGTGTAGGATAGTGTTAAGTGTGCGGGGATCGCTGGTCTGCACAGACACGGTGGGCAGAAAGGCCTGTTTCCGTTCTGTGTCTCTAAAAATAAAACAGCTCATTATCGATTTTTTTTTAAAGATAGAAAAGAAGCCCTTATCAGTTACCTGCTGTCTTTTTAGTTTCCAAATTATTGTTAGACGGTCCCTCAGGGCTAAACGCCCTCGATGCCAGCTGCTCGTTACTGCTTTCAGGCTTTTCCCTGGGAATCAACACAGAAAAAGACGGTGCAAGGTTAATATGTTCCTGGCACGATTTGATGTCCAATTCATGCTAAAAGGAAGATAGACACAAAATGCTGGAACTCAGTGGGACAGGCAGCATCTCTGGGGAGACGAATGGGTGACCTTTTAGGGTCGAGTCCCTTCTTCAGACTATGAGTCAGGGGAGAGGGAAACAAGAGATACAGAGGGTGATGTAGAGAGAGATAGAGGACAAATGAACGATTAAAGATTTCAAAAAAAAAGGATGATAAAGGAAACAGGCCATTATTAACTGTTTAAGAAGGAACTGCAGATGCTGGAAAATCGCAGGTAGACAAAAATGCTGGAGAAACTCAGCGGGTGCAGCAGCATCTATGGAGCGAAGGAAGTAGGCAACGTTTCGTCCCGAAACGTTGCCTATTTCCTTCGCTCCATAGATGCTGCTGCACCCGCTGAGTTTCTCCAGCATTTTTGTCCACAGGCCATTTTTAACTCTTTGCTAGGTGGGAACGAGAAGCTGGTGCGACTTGGGTGGGAAAGAGAGGGAGTGCAGGGGTTTGCTTGAAGTTAGAGAAATCAATATTCATACCACTGGGTTGTAACGGGTATGCTGCCCGTCCCGCTGAGTTACTCCAGCATTTTGTGTCTATCTTCGGTTTAAACCAGCATCTGCAGTTCCTTCCTGTCACGCTGGGCCATCTTCCCCACTTGATTAGGACGGGTGTGAGGGGTTACGGAGGGAAGGCAGGAGAATGGGGTTGGGAGGGAGATATGGATCAGCCATGACTGAATGGTGGAGTAGACTTAATGGGCCGAATGGCCTATAGACAATAGACAATAGGTGCAGCAGTAGGCAATTCGGCCGTTCAGTCTGAAGAAGGGTCTCGACCCGAAACGTCACCCATTCCTTCTCTCCAGATATGGTAGTTACGTAGGAATAAAAACAGAAAATGCTGGAATTACTCAGCAGGTCAAGCTGTATCCGTGGGAAGAGAAACAGAGTCAATATTTCAGGTCTTTGACTTGTTTTTATTTTAGACTTCCAGCCGGTGGAGGCCGGTTCTCTGGATGCTTTCAAGAGAGAGTTAGATAGGGCTCTTAAAAATAGCGGAGTCGGGGGATATGGGGAGAAGGCAGGAACGGGGTACTGATTGGGGATGATCAGCTATGATCACAGTGAATGGTGGTGCTGGCTCGAAGGGCCGAATGGCCTACTCCTGCACTTGTTGTCTATTCACCCCTCACCTTAAACCCATGTCCTCTGGTCCTCGATTCCCCTACTCTGGGCAAGAGACTCTGTGCACCTACCCGATCTATTCCTCTCATGAATTTATACACCTCTATAAGATCCTAGGGTGGAAAATTCTAAGTATAGAGTGGCTAGAGGGCTTGAGTGGAGAGGGTTTAGTTTATTTTAGAGACAGGCCCTTCGGCCCACCGAGTCCGCGCCGACCAGCGATCCCCGAATGTTACCACTGCCCTACACACACACACACACTAGGGACTTTAAATTGACATTCATACCAAACCAATTAGCCCGCAAACGTGTTAATTGAATGGCAGTGCTAGCTCTAAGGGCCGAATGGATTAATCCTGCACCTATTGTCTATTGTCATCTGCAGTTTTTATTGGTTTTCAGTTGCTGTGGTGCAATAGGAAAGAGGGCATGGTTTGCTTGGGTCCAAACTGACATCATATTAATTATCAGACAATTTCAGTAATATTGGTTGAGAATTAATTCAAGGCTTCATGACGCCAAGAGAACTCAAAGGTTCAAAGGTCTTTTATTGTCATGTGGACCAATTAATATGCAAATTATACTTCAAAATAATATCACCTCCAGTTTCAGGGACAGTTTTTTCTCAGCTGTTCTTCCCATCAGACAACTGGACCATCCTGCCACAACTAGTGAGCAGCCCTGAACAGCTATCGACCTGATTGGAGACCCTCGGACTATCTTTGATTGGACATTACTGGATTTATTCTGCACTAAAGGTTATTCACTTTCTCATCTAACTGTACATTGTAAATAGCTCGATTGTAATCATGTATTGTCTTTCCACTGTACACAAAAATGCTGGAGAAACTCAGCGGGTGCAGCAGCATCTATGGAGCGAAGGAAATAGGCAACGTTTCGGGCCGAAACGTTGCCTATTTCCTTCGCTCCATAGATGCTGCTGCACCCGCTGAGTTTCTCCAGCATTTTTGTGTACCTTCGATTTTCCAGCATCTGCAGTTCCTTCTTAAACACTATTGTCTTTCCACTGACTGGCTGGCATGCAACAAAAGCTTTCCACTGTACCTTGGTACAAGTGACAATAAACTCAACTAAAGGGGGGTTTGGGGATTTTTCTGAAAGAGGCACCTGATTATAAATATCTTATGTGGAAGATTGCATCCCTATTTGTTTCGCCTGGGTTTTGTGTTCACAATCCTGGAGTATGATGCAAATCCACTACTATCTGACTCAGACACTAGTGTTAGGCATCAAACCACCAAACACATAGAAACATAGAAAATAGGTGCAGGAGGGGGCCATTCGGCCCTTCGAGCCAGCACCGCCATTCATTGTGATCATGGCTGATCGTCCCCTATCAATAACCCGTGCCTGCCTTCTCCCCATATCCCTTGACTCCACTAGCCGCTAGAGCTCTATCTAACTCTCTCTTAAATCCATCCAGTGACTTGGCCTCCACTGCCCTCTGTGGCAGGGAATTCCATAAATTCACAACTCTCTGGGTGAAAACGTTTTTTCTCACCTCAGTCTTCAGTGGCCTCCCCTTTATTCTAAGACTGTGTGGCCCCTGGTTCTGGACTTGCCCAACATTGAGAACATTTTTCCTGCATCTAGCTTGTCCAGTCCATTTATTATTTTATATGTTTCTATAAGACCCCCTCCCCTCATCCTTCTAAACTCCAGTGAATACAAGCCTAGTCCTTTCAATCTTTCCTCATATGACTGTCCCGCCATCCCAGGGATCAATCTCGTGAACCTACGCTGCACTGCCTCAATCACAAGGATGTCCTTCCTCAAATTAGGAGACCAAAACTGTACACAATACTCTAGATGTGGTCTCACCAGAGCCCTATACAACTGCAGAAGAACCTCTTTACTCCTATACTGAAATCCTCTTGTTATGAAGGCCAACATTCCATTAGCTTTCTTCACTGCCTGCTGTAGCGGTAATCCAACTTTCAGTGACTGGTGTCTACATTTACACAGCAAAATGTAGAAACAAAGAACTGCAGGTGACAGACACAGAGTGCTGGAGTAACTCAGCGGGTCCGGCAGCATCTCTGGAGAAAAGCTATGGGTCGGGACCCTTCTTCAGACTGGATGTAAGGGGAGGCAAAGTAAAACTCTGCCTCATCCAACGTTCATTTCCAACAGAGGTCACTAGAGAGCAACCTGGGGCAGGAATCAGAGGGGTGCCCTGAACATCACAGTTAAATCCCATCCATAAAATGGAAAGGAGACCCGGGTAAAAAAAAGTGTAGGAAGGAACTGTAGATGCTGATTGAAGCCGAAGATAGACACAAAATGCTGGAGTAACTCAGCGAGACAGGCAGCATCTCTGGAGGGATGTTTCGGGTAAAAAGGGCAGGTGCGAAGAAGAGTCTCGACCTGAAACTTCACCTATTCCTTCGCTCCATAGATGCTGCCTCACCCGCTGAGTTTCTCCAGCTTTCTTTGTCTACCTAGGCTAAAAACAATGGGAGTTTGGAGAAGTCAGAAAATCAGTCTGCCATCTGAACCGTGAGTTGCTGAATATCAACAGATATGCTTCAAATCCCCAAGGACATGAGATAACTGACTCTGTTTAATTAGCAGCTTTTGTCTAGGATAGATTAGGTGATACAAACTTAGTACTCATACAAAGCACTGCACAATCTCGACCAGAAACATCACCTATACCTTCGCTCCATAGATGTTGCATCACCCTCTGAGTTTCTCCAGCATTTTCGCCCACCTAAGATTTTTCCAGCATCTGCAGTTACATTGAAACATAGAACATAGGTGCAGGAGGAGGCCATTCGGTCCTTCGAGCCAGCACCGCCATTCATTGTGGTCATGGCTGATCGTCCCCAATCAATAACCCGTGCCTGCCTTCTCCCCATATCCCTTGATTCCACTAGCCCCTCGAGCTCGATGTAACTCTCTCTTAAATCCATCCAGTGACTTGGCCTCCACTGCCCTCTGTGGCAGGGAATTCCACAAATTCACAACTCTCTGGGTGAAAAAGGTTTTTTTTTTCTTCTTTTTAAGTTCTTTCTTAAACAAGTCGAATTGTACACTCTGCTACTTTCATACATCAAAAAGTGCATACCTTTTTGCCTGCCAAATTTGTACATCAATTTCTTTTCAGTTAAATAATGTTGAAAAGGACTCACATTTCTATCTTTTCCAAAGGCTTCTTCAGACCTGCAAAAGATTCAACAGCCAGTCAGTTTCAATTCTGTAAGATTGTGTCAGTTCAAGTTCGATCAACCAAGTAATCGTCTAAAAATCTTTGCTCTGCTCAAGAGCAGCAGCAGCAGCAGACCAGGTCCACAAGTGCCTTCTGGTGGAAGAGGTGAGGTACTGATTTCTGATCCAATGTATATAATTAGTGAACAGCACATTCGATAACAATCGGGAACCAGTTCTCTTTAAGATAGAGGCTGGAATTTATGTTCGTGAGGAGCAGAGTTAGGCCATTCAGCACATCAAGTATACTCCACCATTCAATCATGGCTGATCTATCTCTCCCTCGCAACCTCATTCTCCTGCCTTCTCCCCATAATCCCTGTCAAACGTACTAATCAAGAATCTGTTTAAGAAGGAACTGCAGATGCTGGAAAATCGAAGGTAGACAAAAGTGCTGGAGAAACTCAGCGGGTGCAGCAGCATCTATGGAGCGAAGGAAATAGGCAACGTTTCGGACCGAAACGTTGCCTATTTCCTTTGCTCCATAGACGCTGCTGCACCCGCTGAGTTTCTCCAGCACTTTTGTCTACCCTAATCAAGAATCTGTCAATCTCCACCTTAAAAATATCCAATGGCTTGGCCTCCACAGCCTTCTGTGGCAATGAATTCCACCCTCTGACTAATCTTTAAATATTCATTCACAGGGTTCATGTGCAAGGGATACACAGAAGAGTTAAATACCATATAGTTAGGAGCAGCAGGTGGGGGGGGCTGCATATTGGAAAAATACATGACCTTAGAGTCAGTCAGTCATGCTGGGATCCAATCAAAGGTTTATGTGCAGAATATGAAAGATACAGACTAAAATCTAAGTGTCTAGGGAGAAGGTTCATACACAGACCGAGTACGTTAAAGATTAGAAAGGAGGAAGGAGTTTTTAGAAATGGGTTAATAGATTATAATACCACTTTTAAGACATTTGAACAGATAAATGGATAGGTACAGTTTATGGACCAAATGCAGGCAAATAAGATTTGGTGCATATGACAATTACATTTGAATCTTGAAGACTAGCCCAGTATGCCACTTGGTTGACATGGATGGAGTGTCCCAGTCTCAAAGATGCAGCATGGAAACAGGCCCTTCAGCCCACACCGACCAGCAATCACCCATACAATAGTTCTATCCTACACACTAGGAACAATTTACAGAAGCAGCACATCTTTGGAAAGTGGGAGGAAACCGGAGCACACGGAGACTGTACAAACTCCGTACAGACAGCACCGTGGTCAGGATCGAACCTGGGTCTCTGGCACTGTAAGGCAGCAACTCTACCATTGTGCCACCCTCAGAGCTCACTGACTCGATGATAGATACCCGGGAATGAGCATCTCATCAAGCGGTCATATACAGAATGGCAGACACCCAAGAGAGTGCAACGAATTACAACCTAATCAAGTGAGATTTGGTGAGATAGAGAATTTAATAATAGACTTTATTTCGGACTCAAGGTCCAGACAAGGGACAACATTACATAAAAGATACATTGCATATAAAAAATACCATAAAATACATATAAAGTCTTGATTTATTCACATGATACCAAATAAAAGAAATAGCATTGGAAGACCTGAAACATCGCCCATTCCTTTTCTCCAGAGATGCTGTCTGACCCGCTGAGTAAGTCGAGCTTTTTGTGTCTATCTTCGGTTTAAACCAGCATCTGCAGTTCCTTCATACACATTTAGTACATGAGAGGTCCATTCAAGTCTGGTAACGGCGAGAAATAAGCTGTTCCTGAATCTGACCGTACTTGCTTTCAGGCTTCTGTATTTTCTACCGATGGGAGAGGGGGATTAGAGGAAATTAGTTTTTTCCCCCAAATCCCTTCTCGTCTCCCCACGCTTGCGAAGTGGGGCGGGTATCCGCGCGTGCACAGTTGCGGGCGGCAGTCGCACGTGCGTAGTTAGGGAAGGCTTACCGGCCCAGGAAATTTCCCCAAATTATTTAATTTCCCTAAAATTACCCAAAGACAACCAGAATTTCCAGAATTTCGGGTAATTTCCTTCAAAGTGGAAACACCGCAGGTCGAGACCCTTCTTCAGACTGGTTAGGGATAAGGGAAACGAGAGATTTATAGACGGTGATGTGGAAAGATAAAGAACAATGAATGAAAGATATGCAAAAAAGTGACGATGATAAAGGAAACAGCCCATTGTTAGCTGTTTGTAGTTTAGATAGGACTAGTTTAGATGGGACTAGTTTAGATGGGAGTAGCTTTGATGGGACTAGTTTAGATGGGGACAAGCTTAGATGGGGCATCTTGTTCATCATGGTTGAGCCTCTGGCCACCCTGCTGTATGATCTAAACCTTCAACAGCCCATTGTTAGCTGTTTGTAGTTAAGATAGGACTAGTTTAAATGGGACTAGTTTAGATGGGACTAGTTTAAATGGGATTAGTTTAGATGGGACTAGTTTAAACTGAACTAGTTTAGATGGGACTTGGTTAAATTGAACTAGTTTAGATGGGATTAGTTTAGATGTGACTAGTTTACATGGGGCTAGTTTAAATGGGACTAGTTTAAATGGGATTAGTTTAAATTGGACTAGTTTAGATGGGACGTTTAAATTGAACTAGTTTAGATGGGACTCGTTTAGATGGGACCAGTTTAAATTAAACTAGTTTAGATGGGACTAGTTTAGATGGGATTGGTTAAATTGAACTAGTTTAGATGGCACTAGTTTAAATGGATCTAGTTTAGATGGGACTAGTTTAAATTGAACTAGTTTAAATGGGATTAGTTTAGATGGGACTAGTTTAAATTAAACTAGTTTAGATGGGACTAGTTTAAATGGAACTAGTTTAGATGGGACTAGTTTAAATGGAACTAGTTTAAATGGGATTAGTTTAGATGGGACTAGTTTAAATTAAACTAGTTTAGATGGGACTCGTTTAAATGGAACTAGTTTAGATGGGACTAGTTTAAATTAAACTAGTTTAGATGGGACTCGGTTAAATGGAACTAGTTTAGATGGAACTAGTTTAGATGGGACTAGTTTAAATTAAACTAGTTTAGATGGGACTCGGTTAAATGGAACTAGTTTAGATGGGACTAGTTTAAATGGAACTAGTTTAGATGGGACTCGGTTAAATGGAACTAGTTTAGATGGGACTAGTTTAAATGGAACTAGTTTAGATGGGACTAGTTTAAATGGGATTAGTTTAGGTGGGACTAGTTTAAATTAAACTAGTTTAGATGGGATTAGTTTTAATTGAACTAGTTTAGATGGGACTAGTTTAAATGGGATTAGTTTAGATGGGACTAGTTTAAATTAAACTAGTTTAGATGGGATTAGTTTTAATTGAACTAGTTTAGATGGGACTAGTTTAGATGGGAGTAGCTTCGATGGGAGTAGTTTAGATGGGGACAAGCTTAGATGGGGCATCTGGCCACCCTGCTGCATGATCTAAACCTGCAAGAGATTTGCTGACCTACACGTGTCCACTCCCAACGTCGAATGACATTGATTGATTGAATGAATGAATGAACGACTGTCCACACCCGTTTGAAGTTGAATGCAACTTTTGTCAGCCATGGAAAGAAACAGTTAAACAAGAGGAGAGAGGTCTCCATTGCGACAGTAACTTCCACTGGAAGGCAATAAGACAGGTTGAGGCCAGCAGCCGCCATGTTGTCCTCACCTCCGCCGTCGCCCTCCATCAGACCACGTGCTCCCGGCCGGAAGCCCCCCTCTGCCCCCTTATTATCACGTGACCCGGGTTAATTCATTCCCCCCTCTTCTCTCCGCTCTGACCGCCCTTCAGCGGCCGTGAGAGGGAAGGGAAGCAACATATTCAACCGGCAGGCCGTCGGGGGGTGACGTTTGGCGTGTTAATCGGTTATTTAGGGCAGCTGGACGGTCACTTCCGCCCCGCAGTGTTGGCGAGGGGGGCGGATGGAGAGAGCAGCCCGGCCGCCATTTTGTGCATCGACGACCACTTCAGGCAGAGGTGAGACCAAAGATTATAGAGGAGAGCTCTGCTATAAGATCTTTGGGCGAGACAAGGTGCTGACAGTGACTGCTGCTCTTTGTCACCATCCCTTCATCAAACACAGGTTTTTTTTTTTGCATTCTACATTTTCTCTGCAGATATATTAACCACAGTTAGAATTAGAATTAGAATTAGAATTAGAAACATAGAAACATAGAAATTAGGTGCAGGAGTAGAGGCCATTCGGCCCTTCGAGCCTGCACCGCCATTCAATATGATCATGGCTGATCATCCACTCAGTATCCCGTACCTGCCTTCTCTCCATACCCTCTGATCCCCTTAGCCACAAGGGCCACATCTAACTCCCTCTTAAATATAGCCAATGAACTGGCCTCGACTACCCTCTGTGGCAGGGAGTTCCAGAGATTCACCACTCTCTGTGTGAAAAAAGTTCTTCTCATCTCGGTTTTAAAGGATTTCCCCCTTATCCTTAAGCTGTGACCCCTTGTCCTGGACTTCCCCAACATCGGGAGCAATCTTCCTGCATCTAGCCTGTCCAACCCCTTAAGAATTTTGTAAGTTTCTATAAGATCCCCACTCAATCTCCTAAATTCTAGAGAGTATAAACCAAGTCTATCCAGTCTTTCTTCATAAGACAGTCCTGACATCCCAGGAATCAGTCTGGTGAACCTTCTCTGCACTCCCTCTATGGCAATAATGTCCTTCCTCAGATTTGGAGACCAAAACTGTACGCAATACTCCAGGTGTGGTCTCACCAAGACCCTGTACAACTGCAGTAGAACCTCCCTGCTCCTATACTCAAATCCTTTTGCTATGAAAGCTAACATACCATTCGTTTTCTTCACTGAATTAGAATTAGAAATACCTTTATTGTCATTCAGACCTTACGGTCTGAACGAAATTTCGTGCCTGCAGTCATACATACAATAATACAATAATAAACAATAATAAACACAAATTAACATCCATCACAGTGAGTCCTCCAATAATAATAATAATAATAAATTTTATTTAATGGGCGCCTTTCAGACATCTCAAGGACACCTTACATAGTAATCGGAATAACATATAATCGGAATATAACAAGTAATAAAGACATCACAGAGACACAAATTAAAAACAGAATTCAATCCAAAAACAGAAAATCAAAAACACAGTGTGAAGAGGGAGCAGCGGCAGCCAAAGCGCGCCAGCGTCCACTCTCTCTTCACGGCAGCCATCTTGGACACAGACCTACAGGACTACAATTAGACAAAAAAAAATCATCCCCCCACAGTGGATAGCACTGTGGAGGAAGGCACAATGTCCAGTCCCCACCCCATGTCCAGTCCCCACTCCAAGCACCTCCTCACTGTGGTGGAGGCAAAAATCTTAGGGCTGCAGTCTCTTCCCTCCTCTTCTCCCTCTGCACTGAGGCGATACCCCCATCGGGCGATGGTACAAACGGTTACATAGAAACATAAATAATAATAATGGATGGGATTTATATAGCGCCTTTCTAGAATACTCAAGGCGCTTTACATCGCATTATTCATACACTCCTCAGTCACACTCGGTGGTGGTGAGCTACTTCTGTAGCCACAGCTGCCCTGGGGCAGGCTGACGGAAGCGTGGCTGCCAATCTGCGCCTACGGCCCCTCCGACCACCACCAATCACTCACACACATTCACACACAGGCAAAGGTGGGTGAAGTGTCTTGCCCAAGGACACAACGACAGTATGCACTCCAAGCGGGATTACATAGAAAATAGGTACATGAGTAGAGGCCATTCGGCCCTTCGAGCCAGCACCGCCATTCAATATGATCATGGCTGATCATCCAACTCAGTATCCTGTACCTGCCTTCTCTCCATACCCCCTGATCCCTTTAGCCACAAGGGCCACATCTAACTCCCTCTTAAATATAGCCAATGAACTGTGGCCTCAACTACAATCTGTGGCAGTGAATTCCACCGATTCACCACTCTCTGTGTAAAAAAATGATTTTCTCATCTCGGTCCTAAAAGACTTCCCCCTTATCCTTAAACTGTGACCCCTTGTTCTGGACTTCCCCAACATCGGGAACAATCTTCCTGCATCTAGCCTGTCCAACCCCTCTTGGTTTCTTGGTCCTCCAAAATATTCCAAATGGAATTCCCACACCAGGGAAGGAGCCCCCAGGGTCAGGCAGGAAAACAAAAAGCTGCAGCCATTAATAAACTGTAATTATTGTTTCAGAAAGATACACATCTTCACAAAACCAGCATACATTTTAAACAACAACAACAACAAAAAGAGAAAAAAGGTGCGTGTGAAGAAGAAAAAATACATTAAAGGTCCACATTGATGCCTAGTGAGAGGGAAGTGGGTATGGGGGAACAGGGGCAAAAATGAAACAAAAACTAGATGTAAAATTGATCCGAATCTATTCAAAATCCGATTCAGATTCAACTTTAATTGTCATTGTCAGTGTACAATACAGAGACAACGAAATGCAGTTAGCATCTCCCTGGAAGAGCGACATAGAATATGAATTCAATAAATAAATCTATTTACATGTATACAGACATAGTGTTTTTCCTGTGGGAGGAGTGTCCGGGGTGGGGGGGTGATTGGCAGTCACCGAGGTACATTGTTGAGTAGTGTGACAGCCGCAGTTTACAAAATCCAGTTTACATGAAGTGGATTTGAGAGTCTGCAGGAGCAGGACGCCGAAAACAGGGTCTGGCAACAGACAAGGAGTTTGCAGTATTTGTCCGTGAGTGTACAGATGTATACTTGTATATACAGGTTTTTATTTTATAGTGAGTATATGATCCAAGAGTCCGATTGAAGCCCATCCGTCTCACAGGGGAAGAGGCAGCTACTGATAAAATGTAGTTGTTGTTTTTTTCCCAACTGGTGCAGGTTAATTGGTCCTGAAGCACACACAGGGCAGCCGGCCGGGTTAACCATCCTCCTTGGGCGGGGTATACCAACCTGCGGGCACAAAGAAATCAAACGTCAACAATGGCTGCCTTGGTTCTTGGTTTCTTGGTCCTCCAAAATATTCCAAATGGAATTTAAACTGGAGGTGGTGAAGAGAGGACTTAAGCCAGAAAGGGTTATTGGGAAGAAAGAGCTACTTTAAATTTAGTTGCATCTGGTTGGGTAACTATAGTAGGGTGAAGATTATTCCATGCTTTAATTGTGCGGGGGAAGAACGAATTGCTGTACCAACACATCTGTCTTTGTAGCTGGGATCACAAATTGCATCGAATGCCCTCGTCTGCTCGTAATTGGTTTGGGTTTGGTGTAGGTCTTGTAATCTATGTCGAGCTGAACATTTAACATGTAAAAACAGGTCAAACGGTGAGCTTCACATGTGTCTGTCTTGGAGAGGGTTCCACCCCAGAGAATTCAGAAGTTTGGTGACACTCGCTTCTCTCTCATAGGTGTTAGTAACAAATCGAGCTGCCTGTCTTTGGACACGTTGGATGGAAGAAATGTTTTTATTTGTGTATGGGTCCCATGCTGCAACTGTGCAGTCCAAATGAGATCTAACGAGGGTGAAGTATAGGGGGGTTGCACGTAAGGTCACTGGGTCATAGGGCTCGACGCATGGAGCCGCTAAATCCAACTGGAAGACATCCGTCACTTCCGGTATATGTTATTAATGCTAGAAACGCGTACTTTCCTACCTGTTAAAAACCGCCAAAATGTTGAATTTTTGCGCTGAAATAAATTGTGGGAGTCGGGGTAAGTGTGAGAGATATGTACCCAACTTTAGAATTCCAAACGTGAAGCGAAATGAAGGTATAGAGAAGCGAGAGCTGAAGGGACAACAACAGCTAAAGTGCTTGGTAAACATTGTCCGTGCAGATATCGGAATTGAAAATATTGGGAATTATCGCGTTTGCTCACTGCATTTCATCAAGTAAGGCATTATTTGTGGTTTTTCTTGATTCCTTTGGTATCTAAACATTCTCAGAAGTGATAAATCTGGCTGTAAATTTTTCTTCAGATGCGTTTTCATTTTGTATGTAAAAACCCACGGGAACCATGACCGATTTAAAAAAATTACAGCCAGATTTATCACTTCTGAAACTTTTTAGATGCCAAAGGAATCAAGAAAAAACACCTTACTTGATGAAATGCAGTGTGCAAACGGCCAATGTTCGCCAAGCACTCTGGTTGTTGTTGTCCCTTCAGCTTTCGCTTCTATCTGCCGTCATTTCTCCTCACTTTTGGAATTCTGAAGTAGGCTAAATGTCTCGCACGCTTATCCCGATTTCCATCATTATTTACAGCGCAAAAATTGACAATTTCAGTGGGTTTTAACGGGCCCGCTACGCTGGAAACAATGGTAAGTGCCTACCTGCAGTTCATCGCGTGTACTCCATTTGGAGTAGCGTAGCAACAGTACGGGTCATGGGTCGTGACCCAACTGCCGTGAAACCTCCCTATACAATCAGTTTTATTCGTCACATTGCACATAAAGTGCAAGTGAAATGAATTTGTCAGCAGCGATACAATGATAAAGAACACACAATACACAATAAAAATTTAACACAAACATCCACCACAGCATTCATCACTGTGGTGGAAGGCACAAAATTTGGCCAGTCCTCCTCCATTTCCCCCCGTGGTTGGGACCAGAGTCCAGAGTCAGTCCAGGATCGGCTCTTCCCCACCGGAGACCGCGGCTTTAGGTTGGTGTAGGCCGCAGGCCGGCGGTCGAAGATTTAAAGTTCCCGCCGCAGCCAGAAGCACCGCAGACCACAGGGCCGGCGGTCGAAGCTCCCCTACAGGGGTGATGGTATGTCCGGGTCCGCGGTAGAAGTTAGCCGCGGGCCAGCGGTGGAAGCTCCTTCTTCTCCCGGGTCCCCCACGAGGGATCCCGGGCTGCGGTAGCCGCGCCAGCTGGAGCTCTGCAGACCGCGGCTTCAGGCTGCCGGCTGCCGCGGGCCAGCGAAACGGAGCGCTCCCCTCTGGCTAGCCCCAGCGAGGGCTCGCCCGCTCCAAGCCGAGAATCCGCGCCGCGCCCGCCGCTGAAGCCCCGGGCGCGTCTCCGGGAAAGGCCGCCCGATCCTCGTTGTTAGGCCACGGGGGAGGCGACCTGGAAAAAGTCGCCTCTCCATGGAGGAGGCGACCAAAACGGTTTCCCGCTCACCGCCCCACACCACCCCCCACACAAGACACACAAAAAAACACAAAAAAAACATATTTTAAAACATACTAAAAGAAAAAAAAAAGTTGGAAAAACGGACACGCTGCTGACAGGGCGCCGGCTTGCTGCGCCCCCACCGACTACTTCACGACAGTCGGGTCACGACCCATGACCCGTACTGTTACTACACTACTCCAAATGGATTACACGCGATGAACTGCAGGTAGGCACTTACCATTGTTTCCAGCGTAGCGGGCCCGTTAAAACCCGCTGAAATTGTCCATTTTTGCGCTGTAAATAATTATGGAAATCGGGATAAGCGTGTGAGACATTTAGCATACTTCAGAATTCCAAAAGTGAGGAGAAATGACGGTAGATAGAAACGAGAGCTGAAGAGACAACAACAACCAGAGTGCTTGGCGAACATTGGCCGTTTGCTCACTGCATTTCATCAACAGTAAGGCATTATTTGTGTTTTTTCTTGATTCCTTTGGCATCTAAAAAATTTCAGAAGTGATAAATCTGGCTGTAATCGCCCATGGTTCTCGTGGGTTTTTACATACAAAATGAAAACGCATCTGAAGAAAAATTTACAGCCAGATTTATCACTTCTGAGAATTTTTAGATACCAAAGGAATCAAGAAAAAACACAAATAATGCCTTACTTGATGAAATGCAGTGAGCAAACGCGATAATTCCCAATATTTTCAATGTTTACCAAGCACTTTAGCTGCTGTAGTCTCTTCAGCTCTCGCTTCTCTATACCTTCATTTCGCTTCACGTTTGGAATTCTAAAGTTGGGTAGATGTCTCTCACACTTACCCCGACTCCCACAATTTTTTTCAGCGCAAAAAATCAACATTTTGGCGGTTTTTAACAGGTAGGAAAGTACGCGTTTCTAGCATTAATAACATATACCGGAAGTGACGGATGTCTTCCAGTTGGATTTAGCGGCTCCATGCGTCGAGCCCTATGACCCAGTGACATTTCGTGCAACCCCCCTATTCCATGCTTTAATTGTGCGGGGGAAGAACGAATTGCTGTACACATCTGTCTTTGTAGCTGGGATCACAAATTGCATCGAATGCCCTCGTCTGCTCCTAATTGGTTTGGGTTTGGTGTAGGTCTTGTAATCTATGTCGAGCTGACCCATTTAACATGTTGTAAAAACAGGTCAAACGGTGAGCTTCACGTCTGTCTTGGAGAGGGTTCCACCCTAGAGAATTCAGAAGTTTGGTGACACTCGCTTCTCTCTCATAGGTGTTAGTAACAAATCGAGCTGCCTGTCTTTGGACACGTTGGATGGAAGAAATGTTTTTATTTGTGTATGGGTCCCATGCTGCAACTGCGTAGTCCCAATGAGGTCTAACGAGGGTGAAGTATAGCTTCTCCTTGACAGAAGTTGAACAATGATGAAAGTTGCGCCTCAGAAAGTTTAGGACACCAGTTGCTTTCACCGTTGCATGATGTTTCTGATCATTCCAATGCAGATTTGATGCCAAGATACTTGGTTTGTTTGGATTCTTCAAGGGTGGCACCAAGTATATTGTAAGGTGTTGTAAGTATATTGTAAGACAAGGTGGTGGCAGCAACTCGTTGACCCATTGGCACGGTCTTGGCACTCTGCACTTTATGAGGATGTTGCCAGGACTCGAGGGGTGGGGGCTGAGCGACAGGGAGAGATTGAGCGGGGCCAGCGAGAGGAGAAGGCCGGCCGCCATTTTGTGCATCGACGACCACTTCAGGCAGAGGCAAGGACTGTGGTGACAAGGTGCTGGCGATGAGTCTGCTGCTCTTTGTCACCATCCCTTCATCAGCACGGTTTTTTTTGTTGCATTCTACATTTTCTCTGCAGATATATTAACCACAGTTACATAGAAACATAGAAAATAGGTGCAGGAGTAGAGGCCATTCGGCCCTTCGAGCCTGCACCGCCATTCGATATGATCATGGCTGATCATCCAACTCAGTATTCCATCCCTGCCTTCTCTCCATACCCCCTGATCCCTTTAGCCACAAGGGCCACATCTAACTCCCTCTTAAATATAGCCAATGAACTGTGGCCTCAACTACCTTCTGTGGCAGAGAATTCCACAGATTCACCACTCTCTGTGTAAAAAATGATTTTCTCATCTCGGTCCTAAAAGACTTCCCTCTTATCCTTAAACTGTGACCCCTAGTTCTGGACTTCCCCAACATCGGGAATAATCTTCCTGCATCTAGCCTGTCCAACCCCTTAAGAAGTTTAGGCACCCGCTGAGTTTCTCCAGTAATTTTGTGTACCTTCGATCTTCCAGCATCTGCAGTTCCTTCTTGAACACCCTTAAGAAGTTTGTAAGTTTCTATAAGATCCCCCCTCAATCTTCTAAATTCTAGCGAGTACAAGCCGAGTCTATCCAGTCTTTCTTCATATGAAAGTCCTGACATCCCAGGAATCAGTCTGGTGAACCTTCTCTGTACTCCCTCTATGGCAAGAATGTCTTTCCTCAGATTAGGAGACCAAAACTGTACGCAATACTCCAGGTGTGGTCTCACCAAGACCCTGTACAACTGCAGTAGAACCTCCCTGCTCCTATACTCAAATCCTTTTGCTACCTCAGCGCAGGGGAAGGGGAGAAGGGGGAGATGAAGGGGTGAAGGGGAGAGAGGAAGGGGTGGGGTGGGGATATAAGGAGAAGGGAAAGGAGGAGAAGAGAGAGTAGGAGAGAAAGAGAAGGGAAGAGGGAGGGCGAAGGAAGACAGGATAATGGGGGAAGGAGGAGGGGTGGTGTGAATGAGAGAATAAGAGAAAGAGGGGGAGAAGAAGGAAGAGGGGAAGGAAGAGAAGGGGAATGATAGGAGGAGGCGCTGTCCTGTACGGCTGCCTGTCCTGCAGCTGTCCGTTTTTTTCACTTCTTTTTTATTATTTTTAGTAGGTTAAAGTGTGTAGTCGGGGGGGTCTAATCTTTTTATGTGTGGGGGGTGGTGGGGGGGAAGGGGGAAACTGCTTTTTCAAGTCCCTACCTGGTCGGAGAGGCTGCCTTCCTCCGAGCAGCACCTTCGACCTGTCCTCGCGGCCTACCAGCGGGTCCTGGAGCGACGTTTCCCTGAGGGGACCTGGCCAGAACCTCGGCTTTGGCGGCGGCGCAGCGTTGGAGCGCTATTGCGGAGCGGGCAATGCCTTTCCTGGGTCGCCGCGCTGGAACTCCAGTATGCTGGGACCGCCGATGAGAACATTGTGGAGCCGCGGTTCTGTGGAGCGGCCAGCTGCGGCGCTGAACTTTACATCCCGGAGCCTGGGATCTCTTGTCGAGATCGCCAGTGTGTGGAGCTCCGTCCGGCGCGGTCTGTTGGCTTGGAAGCCGCGGTCTCCGGTGGGAAGGCGGCCGTTCCTGGCACCCCAAGCCACTGAGGGTTCTCCCGATGCCGGAGCACCATCACCCGCCGAGAACATCGGGCGCCGTGGCGGCGACTGTGGAGGCCTCAATAGGCCCGACTCTGGGTGGACAAGAGGATGGGGACTGGACTTTGTGCCTTCCCCCACAGTGGGAATCACTGTGGGGGGATGTTTTTGTGTTTTGGTGTTGAACTTCTTCTTGAATGCTATGTTGTATTTTTATTAGTGTGCTGCAAGGACATCTGAATTTCCCCTGAATAAAGGGATTAATAAAGTAAATCTAATCTAATGAGTGAGAGAAGGAGAGGAGGGGGAAAGGAGGAGTAGAAGGGGAAGGAGGAGAGGGTAAGGGGGAGAGAGAGAAGATGAGACAGAGAAGAAGGAGAGGGAGAGAAAGGAAAAGAGAAGGAGAGGATGGGGAAAGGAGGAGGAGAAGAGGGGGGAGAGGGAGAGGAGAAGGAAAGAGGGGAAGAGAAGGAGCGAAGGTGAAGGAGGAGAGGGAGAGAAGGGGGAGGAGAGGGAGAGCAAGTGCTGAGTGATACTCAACTTAGAGCTTTTCAGCATACTACATCCAGATCCAGAATGGGCCTGTCCCACTTAGGTGATTTTTTTAGGCAACTGCAGGCGACTAGTTTGTCATCACATGTTCGCCGGTGATCGGCGCTAAATTTTCAACGTTGAAATTTTTTTTTGGCGGCAGTGGGTTTAACGCCAATGAGCATAGCTTGACTTGTAGGTGCTGTCGTAGGTTATCGCGTAGGTTGTCACCGGCAGTTGCCTAAAAAAAGCGGCAAGTGGGACAGGCCCATAAAAGGCGTAGAAGCTGGAAAGGGTGCCAAGAAGATTTACGAGGATGTTGCCAGGACTCGACGGTGTGAGATACAGGGAGAGATTGAGCAGGCTAGGGCTCTATTGGTTGCCAAGACCATCACATAAATAACCTTGTGTAGGGAAGAACAGCAGATGCTGGTTTAAATCGAAGGTAGACACAAAATACTGGAGTAACTCAGCGGGACAAGCAGCATAACCTTCATATCCATACGCCTATCCAAAAGTATTTTAAATACCACTAACACATCTGCTTCAACCACCGCCCCTGGCAGTGCGTTCCAGGCATCTACCATCCGCTGTATGTTAAAAAAAACTTTCCCGCACATCTACCTCAAAC
This sequence comes from Amblyraja radiata, assembly GCF_010909765.2. NCBI lineage: Eukaryota > Metazoa > Chordata > Chondrichthyes > Rajiformes > Rajidae > Amblyraja > Amblyraja radiata. The sequence continues at coordinate 7,714,030 of NC_046002.1, read as the reverse complement.
TTTGCTAAGAATAAGGGGTAAGCCATTTAGAACGGAGACGAGGAAACACTTTTTCTCACTGAGATTTGTGAGTCTGTGGAATTCTCCGCCTCTGGAGGCCGGTGGAGGCCGGTTCTCTGGATACTTTCATGGGAGAGCTAGATAAGGCTCTTAAAGATAGCGGAGTCAGGGTATATTGGGGAGAAGGCAGGAACGGGGTACTGATTGGGGATGATCAGCCATGATCACATTGAATAGCGGTGCTGGCTCGAAGGGCCGAATGGCCTACTCCTGCACCTATTTGTCTATTGTCTATTGCTTTAACTACTGAAACGTAAAGACACAAAGTGCCGGAGTAACTCCGGTGTGGGTCAGACGGCATCTCTGGAGAAAATGGACAATAAACATGGACAATAAATGGCCAGAGAAGGTTCACCAGACTGATTCCTAGGATGTCAGGACTTTCATATGAAGAAAGACTGGATAGACTCGGCTTGTACTCGCTAGAATTTAGAAGATTGAGGGGGGATCTTATAGAAACTTACAAAATTCTTAAGGGGTTGGACAGGCTAGATGCAGGAAGATTGTTCCCGATGTTGGGAAAGTCCAGAACAAGGGGTCACAGTTTAAGGATAAGGGGGAAATCTTTTAGGACCGAGATGAGAAAAACATTTTTCACACAGAGAGTGGTGAAAAGTGGTGCATCTCTGGAATTCTCTGCCACAGAAGGTAGTTGAGGCCAGTTCATTGGCTATATTTAAGAGGGAGTTAGATGTGGCCCTTGTGGCTAAAGGTATCAGGGGGTATGGAGATAAGGCAGGTACGGGATACTGAGTTGGATGATCAGCCATGATCATATCGAATGGCGGTGCAAGTTCGAAGGGCCGAATGGCCTCCTGCACCTATTTTCTATGTTTCTAAAACATTTGTTTAAAAAGGAACTGCAGATGCTGGAAAATCGAAGGTAGACAAAAATGCTGGAGAAACTCAGCCGGTGAGGCAGCATCTATGGAGCGAAGGAAATAGGCGACGTTTCAGGGCGAGACCCTTCTTCAGGACAATAAAACAGATGTTTTTTTGGCTAATAGCATTTTGTGGGAGTTACAAGGAACTGCAGATGCTGGAATATTGAGGGAAAACACTGGAGGTACTCAGCGGGTCAGTCAGCATCCCTAGAGAAAATGTGGGCAGGCGATCTTTTTCGGTCGGGACTCTACCCCAGTCGGGACACTTCTGCAGAGTGTTTCGAGAGCTTGTCCTGCATACCTTGGCTGACCCCACAGCAGTGACCATAAAAATGACCCCTTTGCATTCACTCATCACCTGATTAAGAAGTTATTTGTTGCTAATTAGAAGGGAAGTGGGTTGCAGGTGTCAGCCAGGGACAATTGCTTTATGTTGATATATAGATCGTAAAATCAGGAGCAAAGTTCCCACAGCACAATGAGAACTACTGCACTTACAGTTAATTAAGGGAGGTGGCTGTAGAAAATGAGGGTCAGTTCACTCGTACCATAAATGCTCCTATTGGGACTGATTGTGTTACAGTTAAACAGGAATGAGTACAATGGCTGTGGATGGAAAATGTGTGTATTTTTCTTTTTCGGCTTTGGTGGAATTATCAGATGCCTGTGGAAGTGGAAGTTGCTGTGCTTTTCATCGTACGAGCTCACAATGGCAGGAAGGTGGAGTCTGAAGGCTAACGAGAGGAGCAGGCAGAGTGGAATAGCCCACGTCTTCAACAGGCGGGGGTCTAGGGAGGGAGGGCCCTTTTCTGACTGAAATCACAAAGTTAAAGGAAAATGTAACTGTTGGATTGCTGGCGTCTCTGCACCCTGGGCGTCCGCACAGATTGAGTTTTATTTTCCATTGAATGGTTGGCATTTTGTGAAGTTGAAGATCAGTAGTCGTCTCTGGGTTTGACTCGTGACCGGGTATCGCTGCACTGTGTCGGTTCACTTGCATCGGAACACAAGCCTGTTGGGTGATCGCTCGCCATGGCAAAGTGGTTCAAAGACTTCCAGCTGAGCTTGAAGACTCGACCGAAGACAGAGGACACTGGGGTAGCCCGGAGCGGGACAGAGGGCGAGGGGGCGAACAGGAGTCGGCGAGCCACCCAGGGTGAGGTGACCCCGCGGGGAGTTGGCAGAGAGGTAAAAAGCGCAACAGAGAGAGGGCGCGGAGAATCGGGGCTGGGGAAGCTCGGCAAGGCGGTAAGTGCCGGCATACAGGGAAAATCTACCGGCCTTCAGGGAAAGACTGTTGGCACCGCCGTTTTACGAGGCAAAACCGAAACAAACAAAAGCCTGATTCACGGGAAGAATCCCACAGGACTGATTAAGAATGGGTTAACCATAAAGAAGGATAATGGGAAACTGATCAAGGGGTATGGGGAGAATGGAAACAGTATCCCTGGAAAAAGCATCAAAAATTCCCTTGCTGATCCCGGGAGTGGGGACGAAATTGGAAAGTCGGTCGGAAAACCGTTGTTAAAACGGGGACAAAATCTCAGCAAATCGGGACAAAGTTTATCCGGGAAGCTCGGCTTGAATCCAGGGAAAATTACAGGCAAGAGCCCGGCCAAAACAGAATTGAAAACTGATCCGATAGCTGGCAAGCCAGACCCAAAAACTGGGAAGGCCGACCTGAAAGTGGGGAAGGTGGACATGAAAAGTGGGAAACCCGATCTGAAACTGAAGAAGGCGGATCTGAAGACAGGAAAACCGGACACTAAAACGCCCAAGACCCCCGATTTGAAACCTGGAAAGACTGACCTGAAACCGAGCAAGCCAGCAGCTCAAACCCCTGGGAAAACTGCATTAAATCTCGGGAAAATAACCGGGACCAATCCTGGGAAAAATGTATTGAAATCTGGAAAGACGGGACAAAGCCTGGGGAAAACAGGATTGAATCTTGGAAAAATAACGGGAGCAAAACCCGGCAAATCAGTACAGAACCCAGGGAAGCTCTCAGGGTCAAACTATATCTTGTCCAAACACCGACTGATCAAAGTGGAAAACCAGGAGAAAAATGGGAAAAATCTTCTGAACAGGATTCAGAGTGTGAAAAAGGAGGAAGAAACTGGGAAAGCCAAGCAGGACATGGTAAGCCTAATGTCGTGCTTTAGCACGGTTGAGTAAAATACTCTCAGGGCAATGTGAAGAGAGGAACTACAGATGCTGGTTTAATGATAAGGGGGAAATCTTTTAGGACCGAGATGAGAAAAAAAAAAAAATTCACACACAGAGAGTGGTGAATCTGTGTAATTCTCTGCCACAGAAGGTAGTTGAGGCCACAGTTCATTGGCTATATTTAAGAGGGTTAGATGTGGCCCTTGTGGCTAAAGGTATCAGGGGGTATGGAGAGAAGGCAGGTACAGGATACTGAGTGGATGATCAGCCATGATCATATTGAATGGCGGTGCAGGCTCGAAGGGCCGAATGGCCTACTCCTGCACCTATTTTCTATGTTTCTATGTAAACCAAAGACAGACACAAAAAGCTGGACTGACTACTTTTGTGTCTTCCACCACAGTGAAGAATGCTGTGGTGGATGTGTTAAATTTTTATTGAGTATTATATTCTTTTTTGATTGTAGCGCTGCTGGCAAGTTCATTTCACTGCACTTTATTGGGTATGTGATTTCGGCCCGAAACGTTGCCTATTACCTTCGCTCCATAGATGCTGCCTGACCTGCTTTCAATGCACTAGTCAGTTTATGAAAAAATGACACAGAGTGCTGGAGTAACTCAGCGGGTCAGGCAGCATCTGTGGAGAACATGGATTGGTGACGTTTCACAGAGTGCTGGAGTAACTCAGCGGGTCAGGCAGCATCTCTGGAGAACATGGATAGGTGACGTTTCACAGAGTGCTGGAGTAACTCAGCGGGCCAGGCAGCATCTGTGGAGAAAATGGATAGGTGACATTTTGGGTCGAGACTCTTCTTCAGATTCTGAGAGTATGAACTGCGAAAGTAGTTCATTCTCAGAATCCAATTGATATTTCCTCAGCTTAATGAGCGAGCAATTAATCAGGCGACTTGCAGAAGTGAAATGTTTTTCTGACCACAGGATATTACTGTAATTTTGATCTTGCGATGTTGGGAAAGCAGCAGCCCATTTACATGGTTCCACTCACAAGAATGCTTCCTCATTCAACTCTAACTTATGCAGTGGAACTAGGGTTGTGCTAGGCTGCTCTCCACAGCGGCTGACGTGATTTAGATCATTAAACCTGTACCTAGTAAACTGTAGTAAGCCTGGAGAAGGGTCTCGACCCGAAACGTCACCCATTCCTTCGCTCCATAGATGCTGCCTCACCCGCTGAGTTTCTCCAGCTTTTTTGTGAAGAAGGGTCTCAACCCGAAACGTCACCAATTCCTTCGCTCCATAGATGCTGCCTCACCTGCTGAGTTTCTCCAGCTTTTGTGTCCACCGTCGATTTTTCCAGCATCTGCAGTTCTTTCTTAAACATGTGCCTGTCTGAATGTTTTTTTGAAACATTGTGATAGTACCTGCCTCAACTACCACCCTGTGCAGCTCATTCCATACACCTATCACACTTGGTGTAAAAAAAAAAGTTGCCCCTCAGGTTCCTATTATAAGATTGTCACCGGTTTGGACACGCTAGAGGCAGGAAACGATGTTCCCGATGTTGGGGGAGTCCAGAACCAGGGGCCACACACACACACAGTTTAAGAATAAGGGGTAAGCCATTTAGAACGGAGACGAGGAAATACTTTTTCTCACAGTGAGTCGTGAATCTGTGGAATTCTCTGCCTCAGAGGGCGGTGGAGGCCGGTTCTCTGGATACTTTCAAGAGAGCTAGATAGGCCTCTTAAAGATAGCGGAGTCAGGGGATATGGGGAGAAGGCAGGAACAGGGTACTGATTGGGGATGATCAGCCATGATCACATTGAATGGCGGTGCTGGCTCGAAGGGCCGAATGGCCTACTCCTGGTGTGGTCTCACTAGGGCCCTGTACAACTGCAGAAGGACCTCTTTGCTCCTATATTCGATTCTTCTTGTTATAAAGGCCAACATGCCATTCGGTGTCTTCACTGCTTGCTGTACCTGCATGCTTACTTTCATAGACTGAGATGTCCAAGGACCCCCAGATCCCGTTGTACTTCCCCCTTTCCCCACCACATTGAATGGCGGTGCTGGCTCGAAGGGCCGCATGGTCTACTCCCGCACCTGTTGTCTATTGTGTATTGACCTGGTGACCCGACTCTTCCCCTCGCAGATCATCATTATGGAGGATTATGCGGACCCCTACGATGCCAAGAAACGAGAGACGGGACAGAACGAGGCCGAGCGGGTGGGGGAAAACGACGGCTACATGGAACCATACGACGCACAGCAAATGATAACAGGTATGGTGCCTCCAGCTATGGGGCAGACAAGCTCGACTCCACTGGGCGAGGGCCAAGGTCTGTTTAACTTACAGAGTCAAGTTTTATATTATTTACTACCGTGACCCAACTATTCAACATTTGAGTTAGAGTCATAGAGCGATACAGCGTGGAAACAGGCCCTCCGGCCCAATCGGCCAACATGTCCCAGCTACACTAGTCCCACCTGCCCGTGTTTGGTCCTTATCCCTCCAAACCTGTCCTATCCATGTACCTGTCTAATGTTGTGATAGTCCCAGCCTCAACTACTGCCTGATGAAAAAGTAACCCCTCAGATTCTTATTAAATCTTTCCCCCCCCTCACCTTAAACCTAAATCCTCTGCTTCATTGGACGTCACAGGGAGAAATTAAGAAATTGAGTAAACTTTATTAATTTTTTTATCTGATTATTTATTTATTTATTATTTATTTCGAACAGTATAAAAGAATGATTCCCCCATCATCGGGAACATGTTTCCTGCCTCCAGTGTGTCCAAGCCCTTAACAATCTTATATGTTTCAATGAGATTCCCTCTCATCCTTCGACACTCTCCAGAGTGTACAAGCCCAGTTGCTCCATTCTCTCAGCATATGACAGTCCCGCCATCCCGGGAATTAACCTGGTGAACCTTCGTTGAACTCCCTCAATAGCAAGAATGTCCTTCCTCAAATTAGGGGACCAAAACTGCACACAATACTCCAGTGCTTTCCAACTCATCTGGGTGATTGTGTTGTGTTGAGCCTTGTAGGAGCAGAGATTTGGTTGGATGAGATGATTGGGGCTGTGGGTTATGGTGGGCACGTTGGCACTGTATATCTGATCCGATTGGATAGGTTGTCATGTGTACCGAGGTGCAGTGAAAAACTGTTTTGCATGCTGACCAAACAGAGTAGATAGAGTTGCTGCCTTACAGTGAATGCAGCGCCGGAGACATGAGTTCGATCCCGACTACGGGTGCTGTCTGTACGGAGTTTGTACGTTCTCCCCGTGACCTGCGTGGGTTTTCTCCGAGATCTTCGGTTTTCTCCCACACTCCAAAGACGTGCAGGTTTGCAGGTTAATTGGCGTGGTGTCAATGTAAAACTTGGCCCCAGTGTGTGTAGGATAGTGTTAATGTGCGGGGATCGCTGGTCGGCGCAGACCCGGTGGGCCGAAGGGCCTGTTTCCGCGTTGTATCTCTAAACTAAAAAGCAAGTGTGAAACAGCATACAAAAAACAAAACAAGAATATTTATAAAGTGTCATAAACATAGAAACATAGAAACATAGAAATTAGGTGCAGGAGTAGGCCATTCGGCCCTTCGAGCCTGCACCGCCATTCAATATGATCATGGCTGATCATCCAACTCAGTATCCCGTACCTGCCTTCTCTCCATACCCTCTGATCCCCTTAGCCACAAGGGCCACATCTAACTCCCTCTTAAATATAGCCAATGAACTGGCCTCGACTACCCTCTGTGGCAGGGAGTTCCAGAGATTCACCACTCTCTGTGTGAAAAAAGTTCTTCTCATCTCGGTTTTAAAGGATTTCCCCCTTATCCTTAAGCTGTTACCCCTTGTCCTGGACTTCCCCAACATCGGGAGCAATCTTCCTGCATCTTGCCTGTCCAACCCCTTAAGAATTTTGTAAATTTCTATAAAATCCCCTCTCAATCTCCTAAATTCTAGAGAGTATAAACCAAGTCTATCCAGTCTTTCTTCATAAGACAGTCCTGACATCCCAGGAATCAGTCTGGTGAACCTTCTCTGCACTCTATGCACTGCAAACAATATCTATAAATAAATAAAATCGTATGTGTCCGAAAAGGAGTAAACTTTGATTTGCTCTTCGATGCACTTCCCTTAATTTAACAAAAGAAGTTCCAGCTTTGTGCTTGTAATCTGCCCGTGATCTTCAGACTGGCAGCATGGAGGTTCTACTGCAGTTGTACATGGTCTTGGTGAGACCACACCTGGAGTATTTTGTAAGTTTTGGCCTCCTAATCTGAGGAAGGACATTCTTGCCATAGAGGGAGTACAGAGAAGGTTCACCAGACTGATTCCTGGGATGTCAGGACTTTCATATGAAGAAAGACTGGATAGACTCGGCTTGTACTCGCTAGAATTTAGATGATTGAGGGGGGATCTTATAGAAACTTACAAAATTCTTAAGGGGTTGGACAGGCTAGATGCAGGAAGATTGTTCCCGATGTTGGGGAAGTCCAGAACAAGGGGCCACACAGTTTAAGGATAAGGGGGAAATCTTTTAGGACCGAGATGAGAAAAACATTTTTCACACAGAGAGTGGTGAATCTGTGGAATTCTCTGCCACAGAAGGTAGTTGAGACCACAGTTCATTGGCTATATTTAAGAGGGAGTTAGATGTGGCCCTTGTGGCTAAAGGGATCAGGGGGTATGGAGAGAAGGCAGGTACAGGATACTGAGTTGGATAATCAGCCATGATCATATTGAATGGCGGTGCAGGCTCGAAGGGCCGATTGGCCTACTCCTGCACCTATTTTCTATGTTTCTATGTTTCTATGACCCGCTGAGTTACTCCAGCACTCTGTGTAAACGTCACCTATCCATGTTCTCCACAGATGCTGTTTAAGGATTTAAGGATAAAGGGGAAGTCTTTTAGGACTGAGATGGGAAAAACATTTCTTACACAGAGAGTGGTGAATCTGTGGAATTCTCTGCTACAGAAGGTAGTTGAGGCCAGTTCATTGGCTATATTTAAGAGGGAGTTAGATGTGGCCAGGGGGTATGGAGAGAAGGCAGGTACAGGATACTGAGTTGGATGATCAGCCATGATCATATTGAATGGCGGTGCAGGCTCGAAGGGCCGAATGGCCTCTACTTCTGCACCTATTTTCTATGTTTCTATACCCGTTACAACCCACTGGTCTGAATATTGATTTCTCTAACTTCAAGTAACCCCTGCACTCCCTCTCTCTCCCTCTCTCTTTCCCCCACAAAAGTCGCACCAGCTTCTCATTCCCACCTAGCAAACAGTTAATAATGACCTGTGGACAAAAATGCTGGAGAAACTCAGTGGGTGCAGCAGCATCTATGGAGCGAAGGAAACGTTGCCTATTTCCTTCGCTCCATAGATGCTGCTGCACCCGCTGAGTTTCTCCAGCATTTTTGTCTACCTTCGATTTACCAGCATCTGCAGTTCCTTCTTAAACAGTTAATAATGGCCTGTTTCCTTTATCATCCTTACTTTTTGAAATCTTTCGTTCATTCATCCTCTATCTCTCTACATCACCGTCTGTATATCTCGTTTCCCTCTCCCCTGACTCCTAATCTGAAGAAGGGTCTCAACCAGAAACATAGAAAATAGGTGCAGGAGTCGTGGATAACCTCACATTTATCCGCATTAAACTTCATCTGCCATGCATCTGCCCACTCCCCCACCTATTGTCTATTGTCAGAAGGACCTCTTTGCTCCTATATTCGACTCCTCTTGTTATAAAGGCCAACATGCCATTCGCTTTCTTCACTGCCTGCTGTACCTGCATGCTTACTTTCACTGACTGATGAACAAGGATACCCTGATCCCCTTTTCCCAACATGATGCCATTTAGATAGTAATCTGCCTTCCTGTTTTTGCCACCAAAGTGGATAACATAGAAACATAGCAAATAGGTGCAGGAGTAGGCCATTCAGCCCTTCGAGCCTGCACCGCCATTCAATATGATCATGGCTGATCATCCAACTCAGTATCCTGTACCTGCCTTCTCTCCATACCCCCTGATCCCTTTAGCCACAAGGGCCACATCTAACTCCCTCTTAAATATAGCCAATGAACTGTGGCCTCAACTACCTTCTGTGGCAGAGAATTCCACAGATTCACCACTCTCTGTGTGAAAAATGTTTTTCTCATCTCGGTCCTAAAAGATTTCCCCCTTACCCAGAAACGTCACCCATTCCTTCTCTCCGGAGACGCTGAGTTTACTCCAGCTTTTTGTGCCTTATCTTTGGTTTAAACAAGCATCTACAGTTCCTTCTTACACCTGTTCTCTCTCTGTTTAGTTTAACTTAATTTTAGAGGTACAGCGCGGAAACAGGCCCTTCGGCCCACAGAGTCCACACCGATCAGCGATCCCTGCACACTAAAGGGCCTGTCCCACTTTCACGCCAAAATTCACGACCTCTGCCGAGTTTGCCCTTGACTCATACTCGCAGCATGGTCATCACGAGGTCTTAGTAGGTCGTGATGCTAGTCGTAGGTACTCGTGGCATCAAGTAGGTCGGGGCATTTTTTCAACATGATGAAAAATGACCACGAGTAAAAAAGGTTGTGAATTAGGTCGTGAAAGTGGGACAGGCTCTTAACACTATCCTACACACGCTCGGGACAATTTACAATTATACCAAGCCATTAAAACCTGCACGTCTTTGGAGGGTGGGAGTAAACCGGAGATCCTGGAGAAAACCTACGCCGGTCACGGGGAGAAGGTATAAAATCCGTTCTCCCCGTGACCTGCGTGGGCTTTCTCCGAGATCTTCGGTTCCCTCCCACACTCCAAAGACGTGCAGGTGTGTAGGTTAATTGGCTTGGTATGAATGTCGTGTGTAGGATAGTGTTAAGGGCCTGTCCCATTTGGCGATTTTTCTCGGCGACTGCTGGCGTCATTGACTGACGTATCAGGGTAGCTGAAAGAGTTTGAACATTGAACAAAAAAAAGTCGCGACACTTGAAGAGACACCGTCACGCCGCGACTTTTTCGGTGACCTGATACGTTGCCAACAGTCGCCGAAAAAAATCGGCCAGTGGGACAGGCCCTTTAGTGTGGGGGGATCGCTGGTCGACGCGGACTCGGGCCAAAGGGCCCTTATCTCTAAACCAAACTAATCACCCCTGTGGATCCATAGTCTGGAACCAAGCCCATGGTATGGGTAAACATAGAAAACATAGAAAATAGGTGCAGGAGGAGGTCGTTCGGCCCTTCGATCCAGCACCGCCATTCATTGTGATCACGGCTGATCGTCCCCAATCAATAACTCGTGCCTGCCTTCTCCCCATATCCCTTGATTCCACCAGCCCCTAGAGCTCTATCTAACTCTCCCCCCAAACAAGAGAGACTCTAGCCGATGAGACATAACACAGAGAGCTGGCATCGGTTACAAGCTTTAACGCAGTCCCTTCCTTGTGGCCCACTTCCTGTGACCGGGTCTGGAGCAGCTTTCACAAAGTGACGCCTAGCTGGCGGGAAGGCAGCGAGTTTGTTTCCCTGCCTTCATGTGAAGGAGAGATAAGGGACGCCGGGAGAGGTGGGAGCGACAAGGCCGGCGATGACCTCTGGGGTCACGGCCTCTGAACCCCAAGCCTGGTGAGTCAGATGGTTGAGAAGCGTTGCTGCACAGTGCAGCCGGTCCAACAATTCATTGCATTAGCGCCTCTTTAAACTGTTTCACACCACTAAAATTCCACTTCATAGAAACATAGACAATAGGTGCAGGAGTAGAGGCCATTCGGCCATTCAAGCCTGCACCGCCATTCAATATGATCATGGCTGATCATCCAACTCAGTATCCTGTACCTGCTTTCTCTCCATACCCCCTGATCCCTTTAGCCACAAGGGCCACATCTAACTCCCTCTTAAATATAGCCAATGAACTGTGGCCTCAACTACCTTCTGTGGCAGAGAATTCCACAGATTCACCACTCTCTATGTAAAAAATGATTTTCTCATCTCGGTCCGAAAAGACTTCCCCCTTATCCTTAAACTGTGACCCCTTGTTCTGGACTTCCCCAACATCGGGAATAATCTTCCTGCATCTAGCCTGTCCAACCCCCATAAGAATGTTGTAAGTTTCTATAAGATCCCCCCTCAATCTTCTAAATTCTAGCGAGTACAAGCCGAGTCTATCCAGTCTTTCTTCATATGAAAGTCCTGCCATCCCAGGAATCAGTCTGGTGAACCTTCTCTGTACTCCCTCTATGGCAAAAATGTCCTTCCTCAGATTAGGAGACCAAAACTGTACGCAATACTCCAGGTGGGGTCTCACCAAGACCCTGTACAATTGCAGTAGAACCTCCCTGCTCCTATACTCAAATCCTTTTGCTGTTTGCTGTTTGCAACTGCAGTAGAACCTCCCTGCTCCTATACTCAAATCCTTTTGCTCAAATCCATTGAAGGAATGGGTGACGTTTCAGGTCGAGACCCTTCTTCAGACTGAGAGTCAGGGGAGAGGGAGACACAGAGATAAGGAAGGGTGAGGTGTGAAAACGAAACATCAAAGAGACGGGGTCAAGGAAAATGGAGTATAGATCATTGTTAGCTAGAAGAAGGTAACAGCAAAGTAAATGTAAATGAGATCAAATGTAATCGGGGGCAGTCAGGGGAGGAACTGGGGAGGGGATGGAGAGAGGGAGAAAGCAAGGGCTACTTGAATTTAAGTAAGTAAGTAAGTTTATTGGCCAAGTATTCACATACAAGGAATTTGCCTTGGTGCTCCGCCCACAAGTAACAACATGACATACAGTGACAGTTACGAATGACTCAGAAAACACTAAACATTAATAATAATAAAACATTAGTGATAAAACACCGTTGATCAAGCATGTGAACCAACAACAAACCAACAAGAGAAGTCAATGTTCATACTGCTGGGGTGTCAACTGCCCAAGTGACATATGAGGTGCTGTTTCTCGTGTACCTGTGGATCAGAATCCAATCTGATGAAACATAGAAACATAGAAATATAGAAAATAGGTGCATGAGTAGGCTATTCGGCCCTTTGAGCCTGCACCGCCATTCAATATGATCATGGCTGATCATCCAACTCAGTATCCTGTACCTGCCTTCTCTCCATACCCCCTGATCCCTTTAGATCCCATGAAGATGTTCATTGAGCAAGGAGTCTTTAGATGCTAAAGATAGACACGGATATGAGCGTTTGACGGCGCTGGGCCTATACTCGCTGCAGTTTAGAAGATTGAGGGGGGGGGGAGACCTCATTGAAATTTACCGAATAGTGAAAGGCCCGGATAGAGTGGATGTGGAGAGGATGTTTCCACTAGTGGGAGAGTCTAGGACCAGAGGGCACAGCCTCAGAATAAAAGGACGTTCCTTTAGAAAGGGGATGAGAAGGAATTTCTTTAGTCTGAGGGTGGTGAACCTGTGGGATTCATTGCCACAGACGGCGGTGGAGGCCACAAGTCAGTGGATATTTTTAAGCCAGAGATAGATAGATTCTTGATTAGTACGGGTGTCAGGGGTGATGGGGAGAAGGCAGGAGAATGGGGTTAGGAGGGAGAGATAGATCAGCCGTGATTGAATGGCAGAGCGGACTTGATGGGCCGAATGGCCTAATTCTGCTGTAGAATTGTTGGAGTAAGACCGCATCTCTGGAGAACGAGGATTTGCCACGTTCCGGGTCGGGACCCTTCCTCTTGCCGTGCGGGGTAACCTGAACAAGATCCACAGGGAGTAAGTAGGGGGGAGGGGAATACAACTCACTCTAGATGTAACTCAGTCAGGACAATATGACTTGTAAGAGCTTAATAACGCCCCAGCTGCATAGAATGGCAGGAAGCAAGCGGGCAGGCAACGGAAGGCCAGAATAAAAGAACTTGTTCTCTTTATTAATATAATTTATGCTGAGTTCCTGATCTCTGATATTTATGGAACATTAATTCTTAAATTTACATTTATCCACGTTAACCCCATATGGACTATCTTGAACTATGACTATGTACATTGGTGCAAGTAACACTGAACTCGCTAGTTTAGTTCCTTGTCACGCGTACCGACGTACAGCAAAAAGCTTTTGCTGCCTTCTAAGAAGTGCCAAACTATAGACAATAGACAATAGGTGCAGGAGTAGGCCATTCGGCCCTTCGAGCCAGCATCGCCTTGCAATGTGATCATGGCTGATCATCCCCAATCAGTACCCCGTTCCTGCCTTCTCCCCATATCCCCTGGCTCCGCTATCTTTAAGAGCCCGATCTAGCTCTCTCTTGAAAGCATCCACAGAACCTGTCTCCACCTGAGGCAGAGAATTCCACAGACTCACCACTCTCTGTGAGAAAAAGTGTTTCCTCGTCTCCGTTCTAAATGGCCTTACCCCTTATTCTTAAACTGTGTGTGGCCCCTGGTTCTGGACTCCCCCAACATCGGGAACATTTTTCCTGCCTCTAGCGTGTCCAAGCCCTTAACAATCTTAACAATGGAGGCCAAATCACTGGGTGGATTTAAGAGAGAGTTAGATAGAGCTCTAGGGGCTAGTGAAATCAAGGGATATGGGGAGAAGGCAGGCACGGGTTATTGATTGGGGACGATCAGCCATGATCGCAATGAATGGCGGTGCTGGCTGGAAGGGCCGAATGGCCTCCTCCTGCACCTGTTTTCTATGTTTCTATGATTCCTATTGTAAAACCGTTCACGACATGGTGGGATACTGCCCAGTGTTGGTGTGAGTGGTGTTAATCTTGGACCGTGCCAGGTGGACACTGCAGTGGCAGTTACAGCTACGACGTCACAATGGGATCTCATTTACATAAACTGCCCCATCAACAGCGCTCCACCCAGTGCAATGAGAGATTTGTTACGTTGTTGTAAGGAGACGGAGGGATCACAATGAATGGCGGTGCTGGCTAGAAGGGCCGAATGGCTTGTACACGCTAGAATTTAGAAGATTGAGGGGGGATCTTATAGAAATGTACAAAATTCTTAAGGGGTTGGACAGGCTAGATGCAGGAAGATTATTCCCGATGTTGGGGAAGTCCGGAACTAGGGGTCACAGTTTAAGGATAAGAGCGAAGTCTTTTAGCACCGAGATGAGAAAATCATTTTTTACACAGAGAGTGGTGAATCTGTGGAATTCTCTGCCACAGAAGGTAGTTGAGGCCACAGTTCATTGGCTATATTTAAGAGGGAGTTAGATGTGGCCCTTGTGGCTAAAGGGATCAGGGGGTATGGAGAGAAGGCAGGGATGGGATACTGAGCCATGGTCATATCGAATGGCGGTGCAGGCTCGAAGGGCCGAATGGCCTACTCCTGCACCTATTTTCTAGGTTTCTATGTTTCCCCCGAAAACAGTGGACAACCCTCAATCGCTTGAGGACGGGCGTCGGACGCTATGGAGTAGCGATGAAGAGGTGGGGCCTCGTGGACAGTGTCGGCCTCCTGTGAGTGTGGGGACCCAACACAGACAGTGGAGCACACATCGTCACCAGTTGCCCTTGTGGCTAAAGGGATCAGGGGGTATGGAGAGAAGGCAGATACAGGATACTGAGTTGGATGATCAGCCATGATCATATTGAATGGCGGTGCAGGCTCGAAGGGCCGAATGGCCTCTACTCCTGCACCTATTTTCTATGTTTCTATGGTTGCGGAGTGATGTAGTCGGGACTGTGGGATTATTTTGTGGCTTCCTGAGGCTGGGAGCACGCTGTCGCCCCGGCGATGGGCGACGTCGGGCAAACACTAACAATCCCACCGCTGCGGCCGAGACTTCCTCTCCGCGGCTGGAAGAGGAAGCGAGTGAGAGAGGGAGGAAGCAGCCTGAGGAAGCTGCACCCTGGGAACAATACAACACATCCACATTTGGAAAATCATCTGGCTGGGAGACGGCATTCCGAGAACATGGACTTAACCGTTCCGTTGCCGAACGGCACTCGTGGAAATTCCCGACGGACACTGGTGCCGCGGCGTGCTGGCTCCACTGGGGAGTGACATATATTTGCATCTTTAGTTTAGCTTAGAGATACAGCGCGGAAACAGGCCCTTTGGCCCACTGAGTCCTTGTCGACCAGCGACCGATCCCCTCACATTAACAGGGTGGGGGTAGAGTTGCTGCCTTACAGCGCCGGAGACCCTCGTTCGATCCCGACTACGGGTGCTGTCTGTATGGAGTTTGTACGTTCTCCCCGTGACCTGCGTGCGTTTTCTCCCAGATATTAGGTTCCCTCCCACACCGCTGAGTTACTCCAGCACTCTGTGAAACGTCACCTATCCATGTTCTCCACAGATGCTGCCTGACCCGCTGAGTTACTCCAGCACTCTGTGAAACGTCACCTATCCATGTTCTCCACAGATGCTGCCTGACCCGCTGAGTTACTCCAGCACTCTGTGAAACGTCACCTATCCATGTTCTCCACAGATGCTGCCTGACCCGCTGAGCTACTCCAGCATCTGTTTACATCTAAGATAGACACAAAATGCTGAAGTAACTCAGCGGGACAGGCAGCATCTCTGGAGAAAAGGAGAAGGTGACATTTCGGTTTGAGACCTTCCTTCAGATGGCAGAAGAATACATTCTGAAGTGGGGTCTCTTTGACCTGAAACATCACTTGTTCCTTTTCCCCAGAGATACTGCCTGTACTGTTCTATGCTCTGTTGAAATATCCTCCACTGCAACTTGGATTACAGAATGATGGCTGGTGAATCCGGAATTATTTGCCACAGACGGCGGTGGAGGCCACAAGTCAGTGGATATATTTAAGGCAGAGATAGATAGATTCTTGATCAGTGCGGGTGTCAGGGGTTACGGGGAGAAGGCAGGAGAATGGGGTTAGGAGGGAGAGATAGATCAGCCGAGTTGACTAGATGGGCCGAATGGCCTAATTCTGCTCTAGAAGTGTTGGAGTAAGACCGCATCTCTGGAGAACAAGGATGTGCGATGTTCCGGGTCGGGACCCTTCCTCTTGCCGTGCGGGGTAACCTGATCAAGATCCACAGGCAGGGGGAGGAATATATCTGTGGGAATTCTCTGCCTCTGTGGAGGCGGGTTGTCTGGATGCTTTCAAGAGAGAGCTAGATAGGGCTCTTAAAATAGCGGAGTCGGGGGATATAGGGAAAAGGCAGGAACGGGGTACTGATTGGGGATGATCAGCCATGATCACATTGAATGGCGGTGCTGGCTCGAAGGGTCGAATGGCCTACTCCTGCACCTATTGTCTATTGTCTATTAGAAACATAGAAACATAGAAAATAGGTGCAGGAGTAGGCCATTCGGCCCTTCGAGCCAGCACCACCATTCAATATGATCATGGCTGATCATTCAACTCAGTATTCTGTACCTGCCTTCTCTCCATACCCCCTGATCCCTTTAGCCACAAGGGCCACATCTAACTCCCTCTTAAATATAGCCAATGAACTGTGGCCTCAACTACCTTCTGTGGTAGAGAATTCCACAGATTCACCACTCTCTGTGTGAAAAATGTTTTCCTCATCTCGGTCCTAAAGGAATTCCCCCTTATCCTTAAACTGTGGCCCCTTGTTCTGGACTTCCCCAACATCGGGAACAATCTTCCTGCATCTAGCCTGTCCAAACCCTTAAGAATTTTGTGAGTTTCTATAAGATCCCCCCTCAATCTTCTAAATTCTAGCGAGTCTAAGTCGAGTTGTATACAACTCACTTTAGATGTAACTCAGCTCGACTTGGACTTGATGGGCCGAATGGCCTAATTCTGCTCCTATTCCTTGTGATCCCCGAGCCAGTTCTAATCTTTTTACCCAATACAGAAATCCGAAGGCGGGGGTCAAAGGATCCACTTGGGAAGCAGTCCCTGTTGTACGACAGTCCCTATGAGCCGGGGGAGATGGGAGCCAAGACGGAGGGCGTGGGGAACGCCGCGATGGAGAGGACGGGGACCCCGTGGCCAATCGACGGCTGCCTGCCGGAGAACGACGGGCGGCCGGCCGCAGAGTACGAGCAGCCCTGGGAGTGGAAGACGGAGCACATCGCCAAAGCATTGGCAGGTACGCCCGCCCGCCCGGGACAACTCACGGGACTGACAGTGTCTGTGGATAGAGGGAATGGGGGACGCTCTGGCTCGAGACCGTGCGTGCAGCAATGAAAAATACACAGATAGGCAACAGCAGTGCAAAGTCACAAACGTCCTGCGCTGTGAAGCGGCGCCACTGTGCCACCCTTGAACAGTCAGAGTTAACCTCGCAGGAGCGGTTAAAAATGCACTCGCTAATCCTTGGAGGCCCAGACTGATTCACCAGACTGATTCCTGGGATGTCAGGACTTTCATATGAAGAAAGACTGGATAGACTCGGCTTGTACTCGCTGGAATTTAGAAGATTGAAGGAGGATCCTATAGAAACTTACAAAATTCTTAAGGGGTTGGACAGGCTAGATGCAGGAAGATTGTTCCCGCTGTTGGGGAAGTCCAGAACAAGGGGTCACACAGTTTAAGGATAAGGGGGAAATCTTTTAGGACCGAGATGAGAAAAACATTTTTCACACAGAGAGTGGTGAATCTCTGGAATTCTCTGCCATTGAAGGTAGTTGAAGCCAGTTCATTGGCTATATTTAAGAGGGAGTTAGATGTGGCCCTTGTGGCTAAAGGGATCAGGGGGTGTGGAGAGAAGGCAGGTACAGGATACTGAATTGGATGATCAGCCATGATCATATTGAATGGCGGTGCAAGCTCGAAGGGCCGAATGGCCTACTCCTGCACCTATTTAGATGTTTCTATGAGGGGTGATCATATAGAGGTGTATAAAATCACCAGGGGAATAGATCGTGTAGACGCACAGAGTCTCTTGCCCAGAGCACGGGAATCGAGGACCAGAGGACATAGGTTCAAGGTGAAGGGGAAAAGATTTAATAGGAATCTGAGGGGTAACTTTTTCCACACAGAGGGTGGTGGGTGTATGGAACAAGCTGCCAGAGGAGGAAGTTGAGGCTGGGGACTATACCAATGTTTAAGAAACAGTTAGACAGGCACATGGATAGTACAGGTTTGGAGGATATGGATCAAACGCGGGCAGGTGGGACTAGTGTAGATGGGGCATGTTTGCCGGTGTGGGCAAGTTCCTATTAAATTTTTTCGCCTTCACCTTAAGCCTGTGTCCTCTGGTCCTTGATTCCCCTACTCTGGGCAAGAGACTCTTATAGGATCTTATAGAAACATATTGGACAGGCTAGATGCAGTAAATGTTTTCCCGATGTTGGGAGAGTCCAGAATCAGGGGTCACTGTTTAAGAATAAGGGGTCGGCCATTGAGGGCTGAGATGAGGAAAAGCGTCTTCACCCGGAGAGTTGTGAATCTGTGGAATTCTCTGCCACAGAAGGCAGTGGAGGCCGATTCACTGGATGTTTTCAAGAGAGAGTTTAGGGCCTGTCCCACTGTACGAGCTAATTCAAGAGTTCTCCCGAGTTTCCCCTGATTCGAACTCGGACAATTACGGTAATGTCGGTACTCGGGGCTCTCGTGGACATTTTTCAATACGTTGACAAATCTTCACGAGTCTTCACGAGATTACCGCGTTTCCCGAGGACCTGCCGTTAGCGTTACGAGCCGCTATGAGACGTCCCGTACGCTCCGACGTACGCGCTACGTACATTCTACGTGCTTACCACGAGTTAGATTTTTTATTTAAACTCGGGAGAGCTCTTGTATTACCTCGTACAGTGGGACAGGCCCTTTAGATTTAGCTCTGGGTGCTAAAGGAATCAAGGGATATGGGGAGAAAGCAGGAACATAGAAAACATAGAAAATAGGTGCAGGAGTAGGCCATTCGGCCCCTCGAGCCTGCACCACCATTCAATATGATCATGGCTGATCATCCAACTCAGTATCCTGTACCTGCCTTCTCTCCATACCCCCTGATCCCTTTAGCCACAAGGGCCACATCTAACTCCCTCTTAAATATAGCCAATGAACTGGCCTCAACTACCTTCTGTGGCAGAGAATTCCACAGATTCACCACTCTCTGTGTGTGAAAAAAAAATGTTTTTCTCATCTCGGTCCTAAAATTAAAAAATTGAATCTGAAAAGACTTCCCCCTTATCCTTAAACTGTGTGTGGCCCCTTGTTCTGGACTTCCCCAACATCGGGAACAATCTTCCTGCATCTAGCCTGTCCAACCCCTTAAGAATTTTGTAAGTTTCCGTAAGAACCCCCCTCAATCTCCTAAATTCTAGCGAGTACAAGCTGAATGTGGAACTATCTCCTCTGTCTGGCAGCTCGTTCCGTACACCCACCACCCTCTGTTGTGCCTGCATTTGTGTTGGAGGGGCGGAAATATTATTCTCAGTAGAGATGTGCGTTGTTTATACGAGTGAGTAAATGAACGAGCTAAATAAAGCTGACCCGTCGATTAATCATGGTCCCTCTTTCTGTGCTCTCTTCCCCCCCCACCCCCCACCCCAGTCCAGTTTGACTCTGCGGAAAGAGTGTCCCCACCGAAAGAGGAGAAAGTCAGGCACCACGCCAGGCACCCGAGCTGGACTCAGAAGGCACCAAAGCAACAGATCTCGGAGAGCTGTGACTCGGGAGAGAAGGTGGATCCAACCATTCCATTAGAAAAACAACTGTAAGTCCCTCCGAGGGGATTTCTTTAAGGGGAGGATTCAAAGGAGGGTAAGGACCAGCTCCGCTAGGCGGAGGAAAGCATTAGTTGACCTCCGAAGGTACACAAAATTGCTGGAGAAACTCAGCGGGTGCAGCAGCATCTATGGAGCGAAGGAAATGGGCGACGTTTCGGGCCGAAACCCTTCTTCAGACTGATGGGGGGTGGGGGGAAGAAGGAAGGAAAAGGGGAGGAGGAGGAGGAGCCCGAGGGCGGGCAGATGGGGGGATGGGAGGAGACAGCTAGAGGGTTAAGGAAGGGGAGGAGACAGCAAGGGCTAGCAAAATTGGGAAAATTCAATGTTAATGCTATCCGGACGCAAGGTCCCCAGATGGAATATGAGGTGCTGTTCCTCCAATTTCCGCTGTTGCTCACTCTGGCAATGGAGGAGACCCAGGACAGAGAGGTCGGATTGGGAATGGGAGGGAGAGTTGAAGTGCTGAGCCACCGGGAGGTCAGGTTGGTTATTGCGGACTGAGCGGAGGTGTTCGGCGAAACGATCGCCCAACCTCCGCTTAGTCTCACCGATGTAAATCAGCTGACATCTAGAGCAGCGGATGCAGTAGATGAGGTTGGAGGAGATACAGGTGAACCTTTGTCGCACCTGGAACGACTGCTTGGGTCCTTGAATGGAGTCGAGGGGGGAGGTGAAGGGACAGGTGTTGCATTTCTTGCGGTTGCAACGGAAAGTGCCCGGGGAGTGGGTGGTACGGGAGGGAAGGGAAGAATTGACGAGGGAGTTGCGGAGGGAGCGGTCTTTGCGGAAGGCAGACATGGGGGGAGATGGGAAGATGTGGCGAGTGGTGGGGTCACGTTGGAGGTGGCGGAAATGGCGGAGGATTATGTGTTGTATTTGCCGGCTGGTGGGGTGAAGGGTGAGGACCAGAGGGACTCTGCCCTTGTTGCGAGTGCGGGGATGGGGAGAGAGAGCAGTGTTGCGGGGTATGGATGACCTCTGTCTGGTTGGTTCCGCGGCCGAGGAAGAAACGCAGGGCTTTGAGACCCTCCTGGTGGGGGATGGTGGTGTAGAGTGACTGGGCGCCCATGGTGCAGAACCAGGGGCCACACACAGTCTTAGAATAAAGGGGAGGCCATTTCAGACTGAGGTGAGAAAAAAACTTTTCCACCCAGGGAGATGTGAATTTGTGGAATTCCCTGCCACAGAGGGCAGTGGAGGCCAAGTCACTGGATGGATTTAGGAGAGAGTTAGATAGAGCTCTCGGGGCTAGTGGAGTCAAGGGATATGGGGAGAAGGCAGGCACGGGTTATTGATTGGGGACGATCAGCCATGATCACAATGAATGGCGGTGCTGGCTCGAAGGGCCGAATGGCCTACTCCCGCACCTATTGTCTATTGTCTATTGGAACGCCCTTGAGTGTATGAGCCATATTTAAATGGAGTTTCCCATCTGGTCCACACAGCTGGTATCATGGATCCGTCACACGGCAGGAGGCTGAGTCACGCCTGCAGGCCTGCAAGGAAGCCAGTTACCTGGTACGCAACAGTGAGTCAGGAAACTGCAAGTACTCACTCGCCCTCAAGTAAGTATCTAGCTGTTGTGTTTGATAAATCACCCCAGTCACACAACAGAGTTTGATTCTCTCAGTAGAGACAAAAATGCTGGAGAAACTCAGCGGGTGAGGCAGCATCTATGGAGCGAAGGAATAGGCGACGTCTCGGGTCGAGACCCTTCTTCCTGTCGGAAGAAGGGTCTCGACCCGAAACCTCACCTATTCCTTCGCTCCATAGATGCTGCCACACCCGCTGAGTTTCTCCAGCATTTTTGCTCAAAGATCCTACAGCGAGCAAGATAGATGACTCGTCGAAAAAGACGTAGTACGGTCATGGGCAGACTCATGGGTAATTTAATAATAATAATAATGGATGGGATTTATATAGCGCCTTTCTAATACTCAAGGCGCTTTACATCGCATTATTCATTCACTCCTCAGTCACACTCGGTGGTGGTAAGCTACTTCTGTAGCCACAGCTGCCCTGGGGCAGACTGACGGAAGCGTGGCTGCCAATCTGCGCCTACGGCCCCTCCGACCACCACCAATCACTCACACACATTCACACACAGGCAAAGGTGGGTGAAGTGTCTTGCCCAAGGACACAACGACAGTATGCACTCCAAGCGGGATTCGAACCGGCTACCTTCCGGTTGTCAGCCGAACACTTAGGCCATTGTGCCATCTGTCGTCCCAAAATTTAAGGCCCCATTTCCGTAACCGGCTTCCGTCTCCGCACCAAAGATCCCATAGGAGGCCAGTTCATTGGCTATATTTAAGAGGGAGTTAGATGTGGCCCTTGTGGCTAAAGGGATCAGGGGGTATGGAGAGAAGGCAGGTACGGGATACTGAGTTGGATGATCAGCCATGATCATATTGAATGGCGGTGCAGGCTCGAAGGGCCGAATGGCCTCGACTCCTGCACCTATTTTCTATGTTTCTATGTCTATGTTTCTAGTGCGGAGACGGAAGCCGGTAACGGAAACATCCCCGTAAAAATAAAAGTTCTTTGGTAAAAACCTTCTCCTCATTTTCAGAAATTTAATTTATTAATACAAACTGTTCCAACGCCACGTTGATTACACTGCGAGTCGGTCGGGTCGGGTTACTGAAATGGATGAAAAAAAGGCCCACATTCCGCTCCGTTACGTACTACACGTCAGCCCATTGCATTTAGCAGGAGTGGTCTATCTTCCTCCGCTATAGGATCTTTGTTTTTGCTTATCTTCGATTTTCCAGCATCTGCAGTTCCTTCGAAAACATTGATTCTCTCAGTAATTTATGACACTACTTCTTCTTGCGTGTGGCGTGCACAGCCTAAAGTTGTCGGACAACTTGTTCTCAAAAAGGTTCAAAGGTTATTTATTGGTCACATACACCTAGGTGTAGTGAAATGCTTCTTGCCAATGCAGCACATAAAGAAAGAATACAGACATAACATTAATAAGAGATTTAAACATAAAGAACATCCCCCCACAATGGCTCCCACCATGAGGGAAGGCACAAAGTCCAGTCCCCAACCCCAGTTCACCCATAGTCGAGCCAATTGAGGCCTCCACAGTTGCCTCTACAGAGGCCCGATGTTCCTGGCTGTTCTCGCCGGGTGGTGGTGCTCCGGCGTTGGGAGAACCCTCACAGCGGCTTGGGACACCTGGAACGGCCGCTTCCGTACTGGAGGCCGCGGCTTCCAAAGCCAACAAGGCCGCGCCGGTTGGAGCTCCACTACTGGCGATCTCGTCGCGAGATCCCAGGCTCCCGGTGTACAGTTCGGCGCCGCCGCCCGCAGCTGGCCGCTCCTCAGACCCGCAGCTCCGCGATGTTGTTCCCGGCGGTCTTCAGCTCACCGGAGCTCCAGCGCGGCGACCCAGGCAAGGCATTGCCCGCTCCACGATAGCGCTCCAGCGCTGTGCCGCTGCCGAAGCCGTGGTTCTGAGCGGTCCCCGTCAGGAAACACCGCTCCAGGCCCGCTGGTAGGCCGCGAGGACGGGTCGAAACTGCAAGCCCGGAGAAAGCTGCCTCTCCGACCATCTATTTGATCTTAATTGATTGTGCACGCCGGGTTGATTGCATTCGTCGAAACAGGGCGGACCACGTGAAGGTTGCAATCTCCCACCCCGTTACACCACTAAATAAGCACGACAAATATTTCTCTCGTGCTTTTCAAGGGAGAGTAAAGGGCCGGTCCCACCTGCATGCGGCAAGCGCGACCTAACGTGGTCGCTTGAGCCGTACGGCCTCGCGGGGCCGGTCCCACTTCGATCGCCGGAGCCGTATGGAGTTGTGCGGGGCTGGTCCCGACATCGCGCGGGGCTCCGAAAAACTGACACTGTCCAAAAATTCCGCGCGGCAACGGCCTGTCGGCCCGCATCCACATTGAGGCCGTATGCAGCGCCTCGACGGGCATACGGACGTCTCAACGGCGTACGCACCATCTCGACGGCGTACGCCTAGCGCATGGCGTTGCGCGATGGACGTCACCGCCCCGGCGTGCCGTTGCCTGATGACGTAACCACCCGACGCCGCGTGGACGTCCAAATTCATTCGGCCCGCCTCCTGCCAAGCTGATTGGTGAGTATGATGTCGGGACCACCCCCGCACAACTCCAGACGGCCCCGCGGTTGGAAGTGGGACCGGCCCCTCAAGGCCGTATGCCTCAAGCCACCACGTTTGGTCGCGCTCGACGCATGCAATTGCATGCTGGTTGGACAGGCCCTTTAGATTTAGCTCTTGGGGCTAAAGCAATCAAGGGATTTGGGGGAAAAAAGCAGGAACGAGGTACTGATTTTAGATGATCAGCCATGATCATATTGAATGGCGGTGCTGGCTCGAAGGGCCGAATGGCCCACACCTGCACCTATATTTTTCCTAAAAATTTGGGCGGTCACGGTGGCACAACGGTAGAGCTGCTGCCTTACAGCGAATGCAGAGCCAGAGATCCGGGTTCCATCCCGACTACGGGTGCTGTCTGTACGGGGAGAACGTGCAAACTCCGTGCAGACTGCACCCGTAGTCGGGGTGGTATCAAGTTCAAGTTCAAGTGAGTTTATTGTCATGTGTCCCTGATGGGACAATGAAATTCTTGCTTTGCTTCAGCACACAGAACATAGTAGGCATTTACTACAAAACAGATCAGTGTGTCCATATACCGTAATATAAATATATACACACATGAATAAATAAACTGATAAAGTGCAAATAACAGATAATGGGTCATTAATAATCAGAGCTTTGTCCAAGCCAGGTTTAATAGCCTGATGGCTGTGGGGAAGTAGCTATTCCTGAACCTGGTTGTTGCAGTCTTCAGGCTCCTGTACCTTCTACCTGAAGGTAGCAGGGAGATGAGTGTGTGGCCAGGATGGTGTGGGTCTTTGATGATACTGCCAGCCTTTTGAGGCATCGACTGCGATAACTCCCCTCGAGGAAGGAAGGTCAGAGCCGAGATGGACTGGGCAGTGTTTACTACTTTTTGTAGCCTTTCTTGTCCAAGGCGGCTCATGTTGTCGAACCAAGCCACGATGCAATCCGGTCAGCATGCTCTCTACTGTGCACCTGTAGAAGTTAGAGAGAGTCTTCCTTGACAAACCGACTCTCCGTATCTTACTCAGGAGTAGGAGGCGCTGATGAGCTTTCTTGATAATTGCATTAGTGTTCTCGGACCAGGAAACATCTTCAGAGATGTGCACGCCCAGGAATTTGAAGCTCTTGACCCTTTCAACCATCGACCCGTTGATATAAACGGGGCAGTGGGTCCCCCTCCTACTCCTTCCAAAGTCCACAATCAGTTCCTTGGTTTTGCTGATGTTGAGGGCCAGGTTATTGTGCTGGCACCATTTGGTCAGTCGGTCGATCTCTCTTCTATACTCTGACTCGTCCCCATCAGTGATACGTCCCACAACAGTGGTGTCGTCAGCGAACTTGATGATGAACCTGGGTCTCTGGCGCTGTGAGGCAGCAACTCTATCAACGTGCCGCTGTCTCCTGATGATACTGATCTCCTGTTATCTTCTCCCCTTTGCAGAACCAGCCAGGGATGCGTCCACATCATCCTGGCCCAGACCAAGGATAATAAGTACACGCTGAATCAGAACAGCGCCCTGTTCACTAGCATCCCGGAGGTGGTGCAGTACTACTGCACCGAGAAGCTGCCCTTCAAGGACGCAGAGCACATGAACCTCCTGTACCCCGTGCCCAACAGACAGCAGTAACCTGCCTGGTGAACGGGGAAGAGACAATGCATCACCGTGGCCTCCCGACCAACTCTACCTGACACACAGAGAGAGAGAGAGAGAGAGAGAGAGAGGGGAGCAGATGTTGCACAATGCTGCCTCTACACAGGACAAACAGCTTCCAAACTGACTTAACAGGTACCAGCGGAGAAATGCCGTCATGCGTTACACACCTACAGCGTTGCAGTGGAAGCCAGCGGCTCAAAAGGAAGCCATCTTACAACAGGGAGATTGAACGTAAGCTGAGAGCGGCTGCTATTCTACCCCAGGAAAATAGGAGCGAGGGGAATTGGCAAAGAGAAATGAAAGAAGGATCCTGAAGGGTCTCGATCCGAAACGTCACCCGTTCCTTCTCTCCAGAGAAGCTGCCTTTCGCCGACATGTGTTGGCTAACATGGCCTGTTTGACCCTTGCAATACATGGTCGAAGATAGACGCAAAAAACTGGGACAGGCAGCATCTCTGGAGAGAAGGAATGGGTGATGTTTCGAATCGAGACCCTTCTTCAGACTTCAGCATCTGCAGTTCCTTGACAGACACAGAGTGCTGTAGTAACTCAGCGGGACAGGCAGCGTCTCTGGAGAGAAGGAATGGGTGACGTTTCGGGTCGAGACCCTTCTTCAGACCGAGAGTCGGGAAAGGGTCTCGACCCGAAAAGTCACCATTTCTTATATATAATACCTGTCCCGCTGAGTTACTCCAGCTTTTTGTGTCTATCTTTGGTTTAAACCAGCATCTGCAGTTCCTTGGTAGACAAAAATGCTGGAGAAACTCAGTGGGTGCAGCAGCATCTATGGAGCGAAGGAAATAGGTAACGTTTCGGCCCGAAACGTTGCCTGTTTCCTTCGCTCCATAGATGCTGCTGCACCCACTGAGTTTCTCCAGCATTTTTGTCTACCTTTGATTTTCCAGCATCTGCAGTCCCTTCTTAAACATCTGCAGTTCCTTGGTGGACACAAAATGCTGGAGTAACTCAGCGGGACAGGCAGCATCTCTGGAGAGAAGGAAAGGGCGATGTTTTAGTTCCATCCTACACAATACATTGTCGAACCTGTGTTTTAATTGGGAATAGTGTAAAACCCCTTCTACACTCTCTCACCCCGTGCTAACTGGTGCTGGGACCGTTCGAAGATTTCATACGGAACGATTCTCCATTCATGACTCTAGAAGTGACGAATTACCACTGTTTGTGCAAATAATTTTGAAGAGATTCTCAGCGCAGGATGGCAAGATTAACACTTGCAGTGTCTTATTCCTGATGTGTCGAACTCCCACTTGGGAAGCAGAGCTTGTGTTATTTTCAGCGATGAGTACAATCATCCGATCACAGCTCGCGCCTCTTGTCGATGGGACATGTCAGTGGGCAGCAACAGATGGTGAGGAACCCTATTGAAGTGTATTATGTGACAAGCAGTGGTTAGGGGATTTGTTTCACCGCTTGAGAAAACTATTATAGCCTGTTCTTGTGATATGTATGAATTAAAACACTTGACAAAATGGGAAGAGTTTTCATCCATTTGTTCAGTTTCCACAGAGGGGTGGGTGTTCTTGGCCATGTTGGTGAGCTGGAATGTCTTGCCTTCATCTCCGCCCAGTGGCGACCTCTGAAGCAAGAATTTCATTGCCCTATCCGGGACACATGACAATCAAACTCTCTCGACTCTTAAATATGCCAACCTTTCAAAGTAACCTTTCCTATCACTGATTAAAAAATGTTCAAAGACTTCCTGGGATGTCAGGACTGTCTTATGAAGAAAGACTGGATAGACTTGGTTTATACTCTCTAGAATTTAGGAGATTGAGAGGGGATCTTATAGAAACTTACAAAATTCTTAAGGGGTTGGACAGGCTAGATGCAGGAAGATTGCTCCCGATGTTGGGGAAGTCCAGGACAAGGGGTCACAGCTTAAGGATAAGGGGGAAATCCTTTAAAACCGAGATGAGAAGAAATTTTTTCACACAGAGAGTGGTGAATCTCTGGAACTCTCTGCCACAGAGGGTAGTCGAGGCCAGTTCATTGGCTATATTTAAGAGGGAGTTAGATGTGGCCCTTGTGGCTAAGGGGATCAGAGGGTATGGAGAGAAGGCAGGTACGGGATACTGAGTTGGATGATCAGCCATGATCATATTGAATGGCGGTGCAGGCTCGAAGGGCCGAATGGCCTACTCCTGCACCTAATTTCTATGTTTCTATGTTTCTTCCATCATCCCCAGAAGATGAGAGTTCCAAACACTCGTGACCTTTGGTCCTCAAAGGTCACGAGTCTCCTGCTGTTGGTGGGCACAGAAACATAGAAAATAGGTGCAGGAGTAGGCCCTTCAATATGATCATGGCTGATCATCCAACTCAGTATCCTGTACCTGCCTTCTCTCCATACCCCCTGATCCCTTTAGCCACAAGGGCCACATCTAAATCCCTCTTAAATATAGCCAATGAACTGGCCTCAACTACCTTCTGTGGCAGAGAATTCCACAGATTCACCACTCTCTGTGTGAAAAATGTTTTCCTCATCTCGGTCCTAAATGATTTCCCCCTTAACCTTAAACTGTGACCCCTTGTTCTGGAATTCCCCAACATCGGGAACAATCTTCCTGCATCTAGCCTGTCCAACCCCTTAAGAATTTTGTAAGTTTCTATAAGATCCCCCCTCAATTCTAGCGAGTACAAGCCGAGTCTATCCAGTCTTTCTTCATATGAAAGTCCTGACATCCCAGGAATCAGTCTGGTGAACCTTCTCTGTACTCCCTCTATGGCAAGAATGTCTTTCCTCAGATTAGGAGACCAAAACTGTACGCAATACTCCAGGTGTGGTCTCACCAAGACCCTGTACAACTGCAGTAGAACCTCCCTGCTCCTATACTCAAATCCTTTTGCTATGAACAGAATGCTGGAGTAACTCAGTGGGGCAGACGCCATCTCCGGAGTAAAGGAATAGGTGACGTTTTAGGTCAAGACCCGGGTCCATAGAAGGGTCTCGACCCAAAACATCACCTATTCCTTTTCTCCAGGGATGCTGCCTGTTGATAGTCGAAGCTGGTCTTCTACATAGTCGAAGGATGCCAACTTTTCGGCGATTCAACAAAACCATGACAGTCTCCTAAACTCGCCAATAAGGTCGCCATAGTGGGACAGGCCCTTAAGAATTTAATTATTCGAAAACATATGATAGAACTAGGACCAGGGGAGACTGACGTCCGGAACAACCAATCAATGGGACTAGAGGGCGGGACTAAGGGAGAAAGAGATCCGGATCGACCAATCAATCGTCTGTGTGGCGATTGACACCTGGAACAGCCAATCAGTAGTGATGGAAAGGCGGAGACTAGAGAGTAATTGACGTCTGTGTCAACCAATCAACAGGGCCGAAAGGCGGGACCAGCATCGATGCAACCAATCAAAGTATATGGGGCTGGACCGGGAGAGACGGACGGCTGGAACAACCAATTAGTATGGTGTTGGGAGGGTGGATCTAGTTGAGACTGACATCTGGAATAACCAATCAGCACCGCCAGAAGGCGGGACAAGCATCGATTCGGCCAATCAGACCGCACGGGGCGGGACTTGTGGCGAATGACAGCTAGAACAGCCAATCAGTGAATTGTGAGGGCGGGACCTGGGGAGACTGACGTCGGTTTCACCCAATCAACATGTTAGGAGGGCGGGATTGTCAGCCAGTCACTCAGTCAATAGGGAGGGGGGGGGGGGGGGGTACAGAAATTACTTCCCTTTTTATTTAAAGATCTAAAACACTTGGAAAACAAACGCGCTGAAT